>NC_072775.1:21884740-21917240 GCF_022539595.1 Amphiprion ocellaris
TCTCTCTCCTCCAGGCCAAGCTCTCACTGCTCAGTCCAGTCCAGCGCTGAAGATGAGATTGAAGCAATGAGGGACAAGCTGAATGTCACTGAGATAACCCAGGTGGTCGATCGCCTCAGGTAAGTTCAACAGAGCACAGTGGTAACCTCATAGCTCTTTTTCACATTGTTCCAATCCACACCTTAAAACAGCTATCAGTATTTTGATTATAACAAAATCCAATATTTTCATAACAGTATAAAAACAATATGGTAAAGTGAATTGGGTCATTCCTTACTAATGACTGGTCATAGAATAACCACCTGGATTTTCAGCTCTGCGCAGTTTTCAGAGTTCTATTGTCAGTTTCAGATCATTGTTCACCTGCATGGCCCACAATTTTGCTACTTTGGTTCACTTTCGTTGTTCTTACCGTGTTTTCGGTGACAAAATTCTAAAATGGTAAATGATCTGCACTTAAATAGCACTTTTCTACCTTAGTGGTACTCAAAGCGTCTTGCAATGTTTCCCATTCACACACCAATGGCAACTGAGCTGCCATGCATGGTGCTTGTCTGCTATCGGGAGCAAATTCTGCGTCAGTGTCTTGCCCAAAGAGCCCAGCTGGTTAACAGAGTGGAGCATTTACCAAATAGAGCCTGACATTTCTGTCAGCAGTTGGAAATTAGAGATCATAATCAGAGTTGAATGTTGCTCCGTATCTGCTGGATGTGTAAATAAGTAACTGTTTCAAAACTAGTTCATCAGGTTTACCAAGTATTTAGTAGAACCCCTACTAGTGAAAATCACATTTTTTTCTTTGATTTTCACTGGACCTGCCAACCAACACCATAGCTGAATATTTTCACCTTCAAACTGCAAAGTAACGATGAGTCTTAAAAACACAGATTCATACTTTGGGGATTTCATGTGTAACAAACCAAAGGAACCAATCCTGTCAGCTTGTAGGGAGGTGCATTCTTTATCATTGTTCCTGAATACGTATTGTTCCACTGTTGTGAGCTGGTGTGCTGGAGTTGCAGTGAGCAGGGATGGGTGAGAGGAGAGAGAATTGGGGACTTAAAACAAGTGACTTTGATACACAGAGATGAGTTTTTGGGGGTGTAATCAATGACAGGGGAGGGAATGAACTCTTGTATTATGTTTCTAATAGGAGTTGGCAGAACCACATAATTCCTATTTTGTTGTAAATGACATCATTATGTGTACTCTGTAAGTCTCAAAGTCAGTTGCTCTGAGTCCTTTCCCTGTTTTTTCCCCTGATTTTTCCTTAACCCTCCGCTTCTGTCACTGCCCTGCCTCCTTCACGTTCCATCCCTCCTTTCCTTCCTCTATCCCTCATTTTGAGGCCAACAGACCATTGCAGTCACTGGGGCTACCTTGGAAGAGCGCCTCCCTCTCTCCCTCTCTTCCCTTCTCTCCCTTTCTCTCCCATTTCCTGACTAGACCAGAACAAACGGCCCCATTGTCAGAAAATGGATCCCAGACCGGACCGGAGCCGGCAGAAGATTCTTTTTCATTTCAAAGACGTGAATAAAGTCCACTATGGTTGTGTAACTGGAGAAGAAGAAAGTGTTGGGGGAGAGAGGGAGGGAAAAGAAAAATAGGACACTATTTCCTCAATACCAGATGAAAGCTACAGAGGATGAACTCTGAGCAGAGCAGCTATTCTGTCACTGCTTCAGCTGTGTGATCTAGTCATACCAGTTATCTTATCTGTCTGCCTCCAACATTTAAAAAAAGGACTTACATCTATCTATCTATCTATCTATCTATCTATCTATCTATCTATCTATCTATCTATCTATCTATCTATCTATCTATCTATCTATCTATCTATCTATCTATCTATCTATCTATCTATCTATCTATCTATCTATCTATCTATCTATCTATCTATCTATCTATCTATCTATCTATCTATCTATCTATCTATCTATCTATCTATCTATCTATCTATCTATCTATCTATCTATCTATCTATCTATCTATCTAGGTCTGTCATGATGGAGGAATGTGAAGCGTTGACCAGGCTGTTAAAGTATTTAAAGGTAGGAAAACAGGATGGAAAGCAGCCGCGTACCATATAATTTAACCTCATTTTGAGTTAATGCGTGAATAGTGTGTTTATAATATAATATGTGTTTTTCACTATTTAATCCTTCTAATTCTGAGTTAGGTTTGACATTTCTCTGAAGGTTTTTTTTTCATAGGGAAAAAACCCACATGTGAAGTTGCATTTTTAGGATTTTAAAAAGGAATAGCTTGAGTTCCCTTTGTTTTGTGCATTTTGCACACTGTTTATACTTACAGCAGCTATGCATAAAGTTGAGAAATCATGTTTTCCCCACAGTGCTTATCGTTTCTGGAGAAATATATTGACTTCCCCAAACAGAAGCACACTATTTTCCAAAACAAAAGGCTTTTTTTTTCACTTTGAATCCCACAGGTAGACCTGCTGTTTCTCTTTTGGCCCTGAAACCCTGCCAAGGCTCACATTTACACAAACTCACACATGCATGCACAGTCTTGCATGCACATTCACAGGAAGTGTGCAAGACTTCAGCCTAAACTTGTCTTTTTCCGTCTGTCTGACCAAGAAGTTGAAGTTGTGGTGCAGCTTAAGATCAATCTCCTTCCAATCACGCAAATGGCATACAGAGACGTTCAGACACACACTTACAAGCAGAATCATCAAAGGCAACAAAATACACATTTGTGTCAACTATCTGACATCAAATGCATGAAGCTGTATATTTTTTCATCAACTATGGATGCTGTATCTTGCAAATCTCAGAACACAAACACGTTTTTAGAAAAGATTGTCTCACTTGTGCCTCACTGTTTGGCTTCATGAGAGAAACAGTAAGTTTAGACAGATGTAGGACTTTTCTGCAGACCAGATGTGAAAATTATCTCTCTGTACCTTCCATTTGTGTGTGTGTATGACTGTCTGGAAGTGTAACTCTGCCAGGTCCTTTTCTTAGAAACAAGAAAAGTAGAAAAATGGAAATTCTAAATACACAGGATTTCAAATGTTTATCAAGAACCTATAGTGAACATAATATGTGGCAGTTTTGCGTGCTGCATGAATTATTCAGATTCGGTTAAAAAAAAAAACTAATTATTAGTAATGCCATGAAGATGCTGTATGAAAAATAAATAAGGAAGCACAAGTTCTGCTCTGTAAAAAAACTCATCAGGCATTTTATTAGTACAAAGTAAAACTTCATGCAAGAGAGTGAGGAAGGGACATTAAGGATGTGTTGTTCCAGCCTTTAAGACCCAAAAGTGTGAAGCTAATTGTCGTGACTTTTCTTCAAAATACATTTGCCGTAAAGGTCTTTGTCAGTGAGGTTCTGTGCTTTAACAGAAGCTGCCTCCTTAAGCAAGTGGTTGCTGTCTGGTGTGTGAGCATTGCAGGAATTTTGTGCACCTGAGGATGCCACAGTGGTGGCTCATGCTGAAGCTGTGTTGTGCAAGGCAGCAGTGTCTCATCGACTGTAGTAAGTTCTTTGGAAGGACACTCTAGCCTACCCTCTTATGTAAGACTTTTTGTTTTTACTGTAACATAAATCTCTAAAAAGTCTTCACATGTATCAATTCACATCAGGGCCCCAATACAAGGTCTTGCCTAGCAGTCATAAATAAATATACCATACAGGAGCTAGTAAACATTGAAGTCACGGTGCCTGAAAGAAAACAATTCTGATTCTTGTTTTTGCACTGAACAACAATGCCTATATTAAGTCCCCCGTAACTAGTCCAGTACTTCAAATTCCCAGTTCATAATTGTGTTGGGAAGAGAAAAAGAATACAGATTCTGATCCAAACTCGAAGATTTTACTGAGTGACAAAGCGAAGCAGGAAAACATTTAAATGTCCAAATCACATTTTTGAGATCATGATTGCAAACATCTGTTTATGGCCTATGGTAATTAGTTCAATCTTTTTGTTGTCCGTGTGAAGAAAATGTGTTAAATCTGAGGAAATGTTGAGCAACAGGGTTTGCCAGTAAGCTGTACTGTTTTAAGTTGAGATAATGTAAGAGTCCTGCCAGGCACCGTCTCATCCGGCGCTGTTTAGTATTAGTCAGTGCAGTAAAATTATATTGTTTTTGAAACAGCTATTAAAGAGAGCCACATAAAGAATTTAGGGCTTGATACAGTATGATCTAATTGCCTTTTTAGTGCTGCATGTAGCAGCCAATCATAAATTGATTCTAAACACAGCCATAATGACCTATTTTCTGTTAGCAGGAGGGAGGCTCATGTAGTGAGTTGGGCCAACACTCTTAACGACATTAGTTAAGAGAAAATCACACGTACGTACCTCTACAGACTCTCATTAAGTGTGTTCTGAGTGTGAGGTCAGCCGAGTGAGAAAACTGTAGTATCTCATCACTCTGAGGCAACGGAAAGTATGTCAAATATCCTGGACTCTAAAATATAGACTGCAGCTTTACATATTAATTCACTTGATCTGATAATAATATTGTGTGAACCAATGGAATGGACACTGTCTAGTGGTTGGGAACCATGATGACTCTCGTCTCTGTTTACTGACTCAATCCTGAGGTCACACTGAGCTCCCCTGTCCTTGGCTACATGTTGTGTTTCCCACAAATTCAGAGCACATGGCCTAAACATCACAATTATTTTGAAATTATTGCTGTAGGACATAAGTCTGTCACGTCAGTCAACACTCAAGCTTCCTTTTGATTCTTTTTCTCCTCTAAAGCGGGCAGAGATGGACTAGTTTTGGTCCAGGTGATAGACGATACTGCTAAAGGTGCATTTAGGCCCGTGAACGGTTGTCACAGCAGCTGCTGCCTCTCAGCTTCCAGGTTCTGTATTTTGAACTGGCAGCAGCAGGACACAACTCCTCCACCATAACTCAGAGCTGCCTCCCAACCAACCAGCCTGTATACAACATCGCACAGATAAACAGAGCAGCACACTGAAACAGCAGCCAGAGCATTGTTGGCCTCTATATGGTGACACATTTCCATCATTTATTATGTAAGCACTCACTTTATAAATGTCATACTGTATAAGATGTGGTCAAAATATAACTTAAACTTGCTCACCAGTAGACTGTAGACTGTAATAGTTTGAGCTTGTCTGTCCAGCTAGTGAAACCAGCTTATACCAGGATTTTCTGCAGGATACTAAAGGTTTTTGCTGGTTAACCAGTTTGATTGAACTTGGCAGAACCATCACCTCAGATGGATTTCAGCTGGATTTTGTAGAGGGATTTTGCATCAGCTGAGGGACTGTGCGGTGCAGAGGTGGATGTAAAATCTTGTGTGAGAATAATCACCAAAATCATACAGTCTTTCCTAAAATATCCGCAAGTCTGCGCAGTGGTAATGGGTTCAAACCCCACATGGACCGCAATGCCTATTTTGGGATTGCGTGCGCTTTAGTTTTGGATTTCAGTCATTTCACTGTCAGACACCACACTTACTTCATCAGTTTTGAAAGACAACATCAGGAGGTTTGGGTTTAAATCCCACTGAGAGACCAGACCAAGATGTGTGTTTTAACTGTCAGTCTGCAGGCCTTAGGGAATGTTTGGGTACGTGTGTGTGTTTGTGTAATGGACTCTGTAGTCTGTGGCTGTAAAAAAGACTCTCATTAGCATTTGTGCTGGTGTAAAATGAGGAGAGGTGCCTGCCAGTCACTCGTAACAGACACATACACATGAAGACACGGTTTGCAATCAGGTCTTTGGATTTGCGAGCTTTGAGCACACACACTAACACATAGACTGCTATGGTTTTCATTTGCCATGGATATAGATGTTTGAGGCCAAATTATGATGGAACACTGCTGCTCAGTCGTTTAGTGGTCTCACACACAGACACACACACATTCCTTTCCCCTTTCTGCCGCTGTTATTTTTACCCTTTTCCTTGTTCCTTTGCTGTTTCCAAAGTCTCCTGGTTTCTTGAACGTTTAATGCATTTACCTCCTATTTTTCCACTGTGTCCTAGTTTGTGCCACAGTGTTATGTGAAACAGCACTGAGATGTACACTAAAACTTCACAGTTACCAGACACCCTCGTGTCTCTTTCTCTCCTGTGATTTGTGTTTCTTGCAGGGCAATATTAAACAAAAGCTTCAGAGCCGGTGTGAATTTGATAGAGCTGAACCTTCACTCGCTGGTGAGTCAGATTTTTGGCTTTTGCTGCCATCTGGTGGCACATTGTTGTTTAACACACAGTGTATGGCAAAAACTGTCTGTTCTTTCCTCCATCAGCCAGTAAATCTCATTTTGAGACATATTTATGAATGAAAAATAGAATTGAAGGCCCTGGCCACATCTACATTTTCTACTGTTGGCTAATGGGCATAAAAAGCAATTTGAGAGCACTTGGGAGCACTCTGGGCAAAACAGCAACTCATTTTTGATTTTAATTACTCAACAGTTAGTTTTTCTTTTTGTTTTATCTTCTTAGTAAGTGTTAGACTCAACAATGGAACATTTCATATCTGAAATCCATGAGATGCCATTTTATTCAATATTTTAAAATAATAATAATGATCTAAATATATAAATATGTCTATTTAATATAATATGGTAATAAAATTCTGAAATAAATAATCAAGGCAATAAATACATAAATAAATATGATAATAAAAAAAAATAAGCTTTTTGTTTTAAAAGAGACTTTTTTTTTATTTATTTCCAGGGATTTTTACTGTATTCTGCCACAATCATATATTTGAGGATTTATTTTGTAGGCACATTAATACTAGGATTATTTATTTATGTAATTGTATATTTCTGAATAAAACTGCATTCCATACAAATCTGTTTTTTTTTTTTAAATGTATAGAACTGAGAGAGCTTAGAGGAGCTGTACAAATGGACCTGGAGCTCTTCCCTTCTTCGTTAGCAGCCTCGCCCTCCCTACCTGTGAGGGAACTGAAAAGCAGTTACAGGTTAGTGTGTTTTATTATTGATCAATATATATTTAATACTAAAATAGCTCCTTCACTGTTTGCTTTTATGTGTGTCTTCTTATTTCATTCAGTCTTTTCATATTCATGTTTTTACATGTAGTAGAACAGCAGATGAATGAATGTGTTCAGTACACTTTTCTTCATTGTATTTATTGATGTGATCTCCCTCTTATTCTTTTCGCCCAGACTGTCAGCAGGACGAGGCCCAGAGACTCCACCAGCTTTAACTCCTACACCAATCTTAAGACCACATTCACCTCTTCCTCTGTGCCATCCTCAACCCAGACCACCAGCTGGACCTCCTCTCACCAAGTCCTCAATGTCCAGGACTCATGGTCAGCACAGACTTACATCAGCCTCCAATAAGTCTAATAAAACACCTCCCTGCAACAATATTAGTACTTCTGGGCACACAAACGACCCTTTCAAAACTGACCACATAACGGTTCAAAGTGAATACAGCTGCAGTCTTTCTCCAGAGCAAGATAGTACTGGTCTCCACCACAGGACCCCGACTTCTAGTGCTAGTTTTCAAATAAAATCTGAGAAAAATTCGCTCTTCAGCAAAACTCATCTATCATCACATGGCAGCATTCACACCCCGAGCACAGAGTGTGATGTGTCATCACAGAGGGAGCGAAAGAGCAGCACTGTCTGGAGGTCAAGAAGCATCAATATCACCCCCTCACCTGTTCCTGCCCTCAGTCAACTCTGTGACACAGACAGCTTCAGTAGCAATAAGACCAGCCATTCTGTGTCAACAATGAAATCAAGGACACCAAATGGACAACAGAATAGTAGCCGTGGAGGCTTTTCAAGGTCATCAAAAGTGCAGATAGATAATCACAGAGGGAAAAATACTTCTGAAATTCGGAATCCTCCCGCACAAAATGGCAGACGGAAGAACAGCAGTGAGATGGATAACAATAAAAATGCTCACCTTAGGAGAGATGTCAACAAAAAGCAAAGCCTAAGTGGCCGCAGTTTGATGGACAGCTCCTCACGTCATCCAGAATGCAGTGATACACTGGGACAAGCTGTATGCACTCAGTCAGCATCTGCACGGGTTAATGGACAATCCTTCACCTCCCCTAAAAAACCACATGAGGGCACCACAAGTCAGCCAAAAAGTGTCCAGGATGCTCAAACTCTGCCTCAGTTTCTCAATAGGTTTTATCAGCCAGTCCCTCCTGCAAGAGTGCCAACTTAAATTCCACCAATAACAAGACATGTGGGTTTAAACCAGGGGGAGAATGCGATATGTCGGTTGTAGGGAAAAATCGAGGTCTTCTCTGAGAAAGAATCGTAGGACATACTGTATCTGTGTGGATATGCATGTGGATAACAATAAAATGGAATAAGGATACAGCTCTGTGTGGTGCTGGCAGGTGCAGTGGGAATTAAAATGAACTACAGATGGGGAAACTGAGTGCTTGTAATTTTCCATTGTTTGGTTTATTTTCCTTTTTAGTTTTTTTGAGGGAGGGCATTTTTGCTTTAATTTAAATAAATGACAGTGGAGGTAGTAGATTTAGGGAGAGACAGCAGGAGAATTACATACTGAAGCTGGGAGTCAAATTGGAGACTTAGCTACTGAGGGCATTTTAGAACATGTGGTCTGTGCACAATCCACTTAGCCATCAGATTACAGTGCAGTGTTTAAACATGTGATTAAAAAATAAGTGTTGTTCACGAAGACAGTAATGTGTACAGGCCTGGTTTATGAAAAATACACAGTCTACACGCTATGAAATGCATGTGTTTCAGTTACTTGTGTTTCTTACTACCTAGAGCATCAGACAATGACAGTGTAGATTAATGATGGTTGAATTCTATTTTGCAGCTTCAGGGTCTTAACCATGTTTGTTCAGTGTTACCCTGTTGTTTGGTTGTTAATAAAAGTGTTACTGAAGGTGTTGGCAATTCCTGGAAATAGCACTAAATGTTAATGGATACATATGTGTCCATTCACATTTTAAGTTTTACTTAGTAGTAATGAATGATTTTGGAGTCAGGTTTTTGGTAATCAGCTGATGCCTATATGACCTAATAAAATTCCTGTCCAGTGACTGTATAGCTGTGTAGGGCCTTAAACAACAGGGACATTTTTTACCTTCCAGTTTTGGCCTTTTTTTTTTTTTTTTTTTTTTTTTAGCAAAAGCCTATAGATTTGTATTCATACTTGAAAAGATTATATCAGTCTCTATTTTACATCTGCACAAGCAGAGGATTGTTATGAAACACTTGAATGGATTTGTGAATCGATGAATGGAATTAATGACATTACACATTAAACACATTAGAGACAGAAATAAATACAATAACACACATTTTGGTAATTAATTTTTTCCTACTTTTTCATACATCAGCTCTTGCTTTCTGTATTTATGCATGTCTTTATTTCTGTATTTCCACAAGTATTAAGTTATATATTTCTCCATTTATTAATTATTCTATTTTTGCATGTATTTACATATTGCTGCAGTATTTCTGTGTCTGTGTGTTCATAAGGTAAGATGTTGTAAACTTAGCCGTTATGTGTAGTTAGCAGAAGGTCAGCATTGCCAGACTGTCATACAGATTTGACAGGAATCATTTTCTTCTGTCTAGTTTACCTGGCTGACCAACCCTGTTTTAAACTGTGGCTTGGACTACCCACCACTTTAACATACAGACACAGAAATAAGTAAATGAAGAAATATAGAAATACATTAAGGAAATTCAGACATACCAAAATAATTGAAATGTATTGTATATAGCTCTAAAATAACAATTGGAAATGACCGCCAACATGGGATGCTCAGTCTCTTTCTAGGGACAAAAGCACCTTTCCCCCAGAGGGAGTCTAGTGTCAGCTCATTGAAAGTGATGCACAGACTAGGTGGCATCATGATCTTTTCCACATTTATCTAAAAGCACAGCTTCACTAGGTGTTGCAAGGGAACATCACTCAGCTCCTGGTAGGAGGAAGCTACCACTCAAGATTGGTCAATATACACCGATTAGGCACAACATTATGACCACCTGTCTAATCTTGTGTTGGTTCCCCTCTATGTCGTCAACAATGCTCTGAACCATTGGGCATGGACCAGAGGACCTCTTAGGGTGTCCTATCGGGTCTGGCACCAGGACATTGGCAGTGGATCCTTTGGGTGCTCGGGGTTGTGCGGTGGGGCCTCTGTGAATCCAACTTGCTCCTCTGCATCCTGTTGATACTTGATCTGAATTGAGTCTAAGAAGTTTGGCATCAAATCAACATCTGAGGCGGCTGTCATGTTCCTCAAGATGTTCCTGATTGCTTGATATTTTTGCGATGTGGTGGGATGCATCTTCCGGCGGGGGTAGGCCAGTGACATTGAAGATTTCCATTTGCATGAAGGAGTGTGCTTGTTCTGGGACAATGTTTATTTTGGTGTCTAAGCCTCATCAACATGGATGCCAAAATCCAAGATTTTCCAGCAGAACAGTGGTTTTAATGTTGTGGCTGATCGGTGTTTGTGGCCAAGTTAAACCCTCCTCTCCCAGAGCTGAGCTACAGCTGCCTTTGTCCATTTTCCTTTGGTACCTTGGAGTTTCTTTGAGGACTCCAGCCAGAGACTCCAGGGACTATTGCTCCAGCAACATGACTCCTAATATCACAACTTATCCAACACAATGAGGTGGCAATATTACTCTATATTCAATTATAATACAGTGTATATATATATATATATATATATATATATATATATATATATGTGTCTTATCTATATATAATATATCTATCTATCTATCTATCTATCTATCTATCTATCTATCTATCTATCTATTTATCTATTCTCTGCGAAAAACGAAATCTGACATACTACTCTCTCAAAGCAAATTACGGCAACAACAGGAAACCTACTCTGCGAAAAACAATTCAAATTAAAGCTGCAAGCAGCGTTGGACGGGTCCTCGCATCCTTGCTGGTCGGCGAATCCACGCATGTCCACCAGGTGGCGCTGCGACCAAAAGTGCATGTCGGCCTATGGATGCGATGAGGGCTGGACTCTGATCACAGCCGTAAAATTTCAGGCAGACTGGAGCATGTTCAGGCTACTTACAGAGCTCTTCCTGTCCATCCACCAGGTGGCGCTGCGACCGAGAGTGTATATTGGCCAATGGATGTGATCAGGGTCAGACTGTGATTCCACATATAAAATTTCAGGCAGATCGGACCATGTACAGGCTAGTTATAGAGCTTTTCCTTCTATCCACCAGGTGGCGCTATGACTGTGGCTGTATTTCAGCATGTGAATGTCATCAGGGCGGGACTCTGATCATACATGTAAAGTTTGAGGCAGATTGGAGCATGTTTAGGGCGGTTACACAGCAGTTGATGTTTCATGGCGAAGCATCAAAGTTCAGGAGGCCGCCATGGCCACGCCCTCAGACTTTTGCGGAGCATTTTGATAACTTTTGATCACCCATGTGTGTAGTACATCCTGGCCGAATTTCATCTCTCTCGGTGTTACCCTGTTTGAGTTTATAGCTTTTGAAAATGTCTAAAAATGACCCAAAATCGTCAAAACATATGACATATAATTCAAAATGGCTGACTTCCTGTTGGATTTTGGTCATGGGTGTCAATTACATTTTTGTGTGTCTTGATGAGTTACATATGTGTATGTTTTTATGTTCAGCTAATATCATTTCCTCTGGACAATGTTTGTGGTGTTAGAAGTGGACGTTTGTAGGGAGTTTTCAGTTGCGATACTTTAATGCATAAATATTTGCAGTGGTGGTTTCACTGCAAGCATCTACTGATGTCACCAGTGAAGTAAATAAAAACAGCATTTGTTGAACTTTACGCCTCTCAGTGTCTGCAGTTAGTTTAGCTGAATCAATGCAAAGATATTTCTATTTTTCTACATGACAGGAATGTCAGTGAAATCCAAATGCTAAGAATAAACAAGTGATCTGCCTGGTCACAGATCCCACTTTAATCCAAAATAAAGACTTTGCAAGGAAATGAACTTGAAATATGAGCCACCAGTAAAAGTTGTGATCAGACAGAAGGGCCTGTATTTTATCTTTGGAGAAGTTTAACATGTAAGTTTGTGCAGCTTACACATCAGTGATGAGGCCTGTGGATGACTGGAGATGTGTGTGGACACTTAGACGAAGCAGCAAATGTGTTGAAAATGAGTTGTCTTCTCAGAGTCTTGAAGATGTTTTGTCAGAGCTAAGAAAGAAGTAAGAGATCCTGCAGGTGATTGTTGAGTGGTGTTGAGGAATTTGAATGTAGAGGAATAGCAAAGAGATTTTGAAGATATTTAAGCCATAAGTTGTATTTTATTTGTTTGCTGTTCTCTCCCATTTGTAGTGAAGAGAAGTGATTTGACATGAAGAATGTGATTTGCGTGGCTTTGAAATTGTGTTAAAATGTAAAAATGAGTGATGAGGAGAAGAGTGTGACTTTTTAGTATTGTGTTTTTTAGCGTGTTCTTTAAAAGTTGTAGGTAGATTATGTTCTTTTTTTGATTTTGTGGATTGTTTTTTTTTTTCTTTCAGTGTTGATGTCACCGCCTTGACGAATAGAAGAAAAGCCTGTATTTGGGTATGTAGGAGCGGTAGTCCAGATGTAGTGATGGTGGTTTGGAACCTGGAGAGTGCAGGTTCAATCCCCCACTCTGCTCAAGCTTTTTTTTTCACATTTGGGCAAAATTCGCCAAAAATCTTCTTGAAAGAGAGTTTGCGCTCTTTGCGCTCTTTGCGCTCTTTGCGCTCTTTGCGCTCTTTGCGCTCTTTGCGCTCTTTGCGCTCTTTGCGACCCTTTGTGACCGTGACCCTCCACATGACAGACACACAACCTATGTGTGAGCTATCTTTCACACAAGCTCCTTCGTGGACTTTGTTGTAATGATGGTTGAAAGAGGTTGTCATACAGCCAAAGTATGTATATACTGTAAATAAAGCTGCTGTAACAATGTCAATTTCCCCTGGAGTGGGGAGAAATAAAGAACTTTATCTTATCTTTATCTTATCTTAAAAAGTGTCAAAAGAGCCCTGGGCTGGATTCGAACCAAAAACCTCCCGGATGAGAGGCAGATAACTTACCACTGCACTATCCTTCCTACTGGGTGTAACTGTTAGTTTTCGTAAATGATGGTACACAAAACTATTAAGGAGGTGAAGATAATAAAGGTACTAAGGTGGATTTCAACCGGGGACCTTCAACATGCCAGGCAAAAAACTTACCTCTACACCACCTGTCCTACAAGATGCTGCTCTAACTTTGCTTAAATGATGCTAGCAATTAGTACTGGAGCATCCAAAGGACACATAAAAAGTGTGAGTGGGGATTTGAACCATGGACCTTCAACATGTGAGGCAAAGAACTTACCTCTTCACCACATTTCCTACAAGGTGTTGTTGTAAATTGGCTTAAATGATGGCATCAATCAGTACTGGAGCAATCAAAGGACAAATAAAAGGTGTGAGTGGAGATTTGAATCATGTGAGGTACAGAACTTACATTGTAGGTTTGTTTCTGAGACTGAATACACCCAATCTCATCTGATCTGCAAAGCTAAGCAGGATTAGGCCTGGTTAGTATTTGGATGGGAGACTACCTGGGAATACCAGCTGCTGTAAGCTTTTTACTTCTCATCACAACCTGAACAAGACACTGCTGGTCATTCACTAGAGACAGCTATCAACTAAAACCTCTTGGTTTCTTTATTATACACTCCATGAGGTGGATAAGCTGCAGCTCATGCTGATTTATTGCTGGTTCTGGTTGGAGCCAAAGAACAAAGGCGTCACCTGTTGGAGCAGCTGATGTCCTGCAGCCTCTTCACCACAGAAAGCCTCTGACAGCTTCAATTCTTTACACTCTGACTGCAAGACACCAATCACATAGGAACATATACATGTGTGGAACAAAGAGCTGAGCTGACACTCAACATGTGTTTGACCATTTATTGATAAAGACATTCAAACATGTCTAGAGATAGAACACCATCGCACGGTGTAAGAAAGGTCAGAACAGACTTCACCTGCTCAGGAAACTGAGGTCCTTCGGGGTGCAGGGAGCAATTCTGAGGACCTTTTATGGTTGTGTGGTGGTATCAGCCATCCTGTATGGAGTGGTCTGCTGGAGCAGCAGCATCACGGCTGCAGACAGGAAGAGACTAAAGAAACTGGTTAAGAAAGCAAGCTCTGTCCTGGGCTGGTGTTAGACAGGAGGATGATGACAAAGCTGTTGTCTATCATGGAGGACATCTCCCACCCCCTGCAGGAAACAGGACCATCACCGGCAGCTCCTTCAGGGACAGACTGCTTCACCCACAATGTTTGAAGGAGGTCCTTCCTTCCTGCAGCAGTCAGACTGTGTTCAATCAAGCCTGCTCCCAGTAGTTCAGATCACCCATGAAGTAACTGCAATAAAATGTAAATAAGTCAATATGTGCAATTTCACAAGGTTTTTTTTTTTTTTACAAGCATTTCTATTTCTTCTCTAAGGAGAAAGCATCTATTTATATCTGTGCACTGAGTGCTGCTTTTCTTTTTACTTTTTTTCCTATCTGCTACTGCCACACTGAAAATTTCCCCACTGAGGAATCTACCTATCCATCCATCTATCTATGGTCCATCTACCTCCCTACCTATCTATCCATCCATCCATCCATCCATCCATCTCTCTCATAGGTGTGGGGGTTGATTCACCTGTTCTCAATCACCTTAATCCACAAAGGCCCGGTTCTTCATTCTTCCGCTCTCTGCCAGACCAGAGACTTTGAAACCAGAACCTTTCTCCTACAATTAGTCTGGTTTCCCCTTTTTGTTTTCACCTTGGTTTAGTTATCCTTTCTGTGTTGGTTTTAGTTTCATTCGTTAAATAAACTCCTTGTAATCTTTGACCTGTGTCTGCAGATGTCCTGTGACACCAATGATCCCATCTGATATTTAGCATGTTTTCAATTATTGGTCCCATTTCTTAAAAAAAAAAAAAAAAAAAAAAAAAAAAGCCCCCTGAAATCTGATCAGATAAATGAATGTGAAACTACTTTGGGTCTGCTGCAGCTGCCTCCCTCTGATCTTGTTCCTGCCCACAGCACAATCTGATCAGTGAAACACTGAAGGACAACTTCAGCATGTAAAACATAAATAAGCAAAGGCTGCAACTCGTGATTATTTTAATTTTAACTTAACTTTATGTGCTGTTCAAAAACTTTATTTTTTCTGCAAATGTGTAGTGATTCCAAATCTTGGTTATTGATCTCCTTGATTACAAAAAAAATCTGTATCGACCCGGAAAAAAAACAAACATGTCAGGCACCCTATGATGTTAACTGTTTGCCTGAATGTTTTTGTTTAAAATCCTCAGTAATAACCTTTGACTGGTTGCTCTTAACCCTGTAAAACTCACTGCTGCAAAAATACAACATCAGCTTATTTTTTAATTACTATTTTCTATTATATATATCTGAAATAAACCCTAATCTGGGGTCTGACAGCAGCGTGAGGTCAAAGAAGCTGCCATCAGCTGCTGCACTTCTGTCCGTCCAGCAGATGGAGCCATGGAGCTGCAGTGAAGTGAAGAGCAGCACAAGGCAACCACCACTTCCATCCACTGACGCATTCAATTTGACTGACGTTAATGTTTTATTGACTTCCAACCACTAAACCAATAAAAGCTGCAAGCAGCGTTGGACGGGTCCTCGCATCCGAGCGGCCCAACTGGCCCACGCATATCCACCAGGAGGCGCTGCAACTGAGAGAGTAAAGTTTCAGGCAGATTGGAGCATGTACAGGCTACTTACACAGCACTTCCTGTTTCATGGCAAGAAATCCAAAATGGCCGCCAAGTGGTGCAAAGATGTGATTAGGGCCGGACTCTGATCATACATGTAAAATTTCTGGCAGATTGGACCATGTACAGGCTGGTTACACAGCACTTCCTGTTTCTTGGCGAGAAATCCAAAATGGCCGTCAAGTGGTGCAAAGATGTGATTAGGGCCGGACTCTGATCATACATGTAAAATTTCAGGCAGATTGGAGCATGTACAGGCTAGATAGACAGCACTTCCTGTTCATGGCGAGACATTCAAAATGGGCGCCTGGTGGCGCTATGACTGTTAGTGTGTATCGACCTATGGATGTGATTAGGGTCGGACTCTGATCACACATGTAAAGTTTGAGGCAGATTGGAGCATGTACAGGCTAGATAGACAGCACTTCCTGTTCATGGCGAGACATCAAAAATGGCCGCATTCCGCTGGTCACTATGGCCACGCCCTCAGACTTTTGCGGAGTGTTTTGATAACTTTTGATCAACCATGACGGGAGTACATCCTGGCCAAATTTCAGCTCTGTCGGGGTTACGCTGTTTGAGTTTATAGATTTTGAAAAATGTCCAAAAATGACACAAAATTGTCCAAAATATGAGTCATAATTCAAAATGGCCGACTTCCTGTTGGGTTTTGGGCATGAGTGTCAATTACATTTTTGTGCGTCTTGACGAGTTACATATGGCTACCAAGTTTCAGATCTGTAGGTGACACATACGGCCTGTAGTAACTATTTGAAATTTTCCAGGTGGCGCTATGGAGTGATTTTGCAACAATTATGTGAAATTCATCTATAATATCAAATATTGCAGCAGTCCTGATGTGTGTGGCAATTTTGGGGTGCATATGAGCATATTTAACCTGTCAAAAAGTACTTTGTTTATTACGGCAACGATGCGTTGCCACGGCAACAGCGTTTTATGAATCATCAAAATCTTCACACTGTGCCATCGTCAAGGTGTGACTACTCACCTGACCAATTTTCAGAACGATATGACAAAGTTTCTGGCAATGGCACATGCAAATGTAATGACAGTTTCTTCCTGTTGCCAATAGATGGCGCTATGAGCTTTTCTAAATTGATGAATGTGGATGTGTTCAGAACCTGACTGGTGTCCATCACATCAAGTTTGGTCCGGATTGGATCATTTCCAGCTGAGATATTAATAATTCAATTTTCATGGGGAGAAATCGAAATTCACCGCGCCGCCACAGACACGCCCCTTGACGACGAGTCACCATCCTCTCTGGGAATCATCATCAATGTGTTCAGGCTTATGTCACCACATTTGAGGTGATTCTGATCAACGTGCTAAGAATAGTACATCAAAGTGTAAAAAATGTCTATTTCTTGCTACCACAAGGTGGCGCTATGACTGTCAATGTACATAACCACATGGATGTCGTCAGGGCTGGACACTGATCACACGTAAAATTTCAGGCAGATTGGAGCATGTACAGTAGAGTTAGACACCACTTCCTGTTTCATGGCGAAGGATCAATATTTCTGAGGGTCGCAATGGCCACGCCCTTTGACTTTTGTGGAGCATTTTGATAACCTTTCGTCAGGAGGCAGTGTTGCATATGCTGGGCAAATTTGACGTCTGTCGGACTTACCCCGGCTGAGTTATTAATCTGATCAAAATTCACAGCAAATTCAAGATGGCCGACTTCCTGTTGGGTTTAGGGCGTGGCCGTGATTGACTTTTCTGTGTTTCCTGATGTGCTGAATATGCATACAAAATTTTGTAGCTGTAGATGAAACGTCGTGCAAGTTGGCCTAATGACCAAATTTTCAATTTTCCAGGGGGCGCTATAGAGCCATTTTCCCACACACAAGCGCAACTCCCATAAAATATCAAATTTTTCGCAGGTCCTGATGAGCATGCCAAGTTTCACGTGTTTTGGGGTATGATAAGGCCGCCAAAAATGCATTTTCCACGTCCGTAGAAAAAAGTATAATAATAATAATAATAATAATAATAATAATTCCTAGGGTTTCAATAGGTTCCTCCCACCACTTCGTGGTGCTCGGACCCTAATGAACGACACTAAATAGGGATCTCCTATCCCGGAACACTCGATCCCGCTGAGTGATTCACATAACAAACTGAACCAATCAGGTGTTTGGAAGCAGTTGAGCGCTTCAAACGTCACTGAAGTGGTTCAAACGTCATGAGTCACATGACCAAACCACGCCTCGGCACAGTGGCTCGATACGTTTGCTTCATGAGCTACAGCGCATGTGTCGAAGCCTCGGGTATCAGAGGACCGTCACTACTATGTACGCAGCAGAGTCTGATATTCTCGACTTGAGGGCCTCTAATGACTGAGGACGTCTAAGAGTGTTCAGTTTCTGGCTATGTGGTTTTAAAACATGTCAAGGTAAAGACTATTTTGTGTTGTTGTGTTTTAAGTATGTTACCCTGTAAAAACACTAACGAGCATTTTAGCTAATTCTAGCTAGTTAGCTTTAGCTAACAGGTGATTGATGTCGGTGTAGTCTCAATATTTGCACATACAGCCGCATTAGTAAGATAAGGTGAGCCTGTGGGTGAGTTGAGCCCATAGACTGTATAATAAAGATACCAAGATACCATCTTATTATACAGTCGATGGTTGAGCCACCCATGTCTCCCTGAAAGCTAAACATGTAAAAGCAATACTGACTGATGCCTTTTAATACAAAACAAACATTTATCCAAAGGATAAAATCCTCCACTTTAAATGGCCCAGTGATGTCACTCTGACATCAGCAACACCATAAATTCAGGAAGTGCTGGGCCGGCCTACTCGCGGACTAGTGTATGTATAGTATATAATAGTATGTGCTGCAATGTTACATTAGCATGGTTAAAAAAGCAAAACAGAAAGAAGTATGTTGTGCATTGTGTGATGTGTAACATGAAAATATCAGGGGACAAGTGGTGAGGAGAAAGAAGAATCCTCACCCACTTTGTCACAAGAGCTTTCAATAGAATTTAGTATATCATAATTTGTCTTCTCTTGATGGTTGTGTTTTGTGTGTTTGCTATTGAAAGCGAGAACAAGTAAAATCTCCTCTTTGTTTAGATGGGTGCAATATTTAACCTTCTTGAGCAGTTCAGACTGGAGTCCTACTATAGCCAGTTTGTTCAGCTGGGCGTGAAGGATGAAAGAGATTTCCTGGATGGAGTAACAGATGAAGATCTAAACCAATTAGGTAAGAGAGCTGAATATGGATACACATGGACACTGTGTGTAGTTTGTGGCATAATTGTAATGAATTATGATTATATTGTGAAGAATTTCTAATATTTTTGCTTATTATATGTGACCAGTGTTGAACAGATTCCAATGTAATGCTGCCCAGCACAACATCACCACTTAAATTCAGCGTCAAAGTATTATAGATACAACTAATTAAAGAAATCTTTTCAGCAAAACCTTCAGCATTGCACTGTAGTGTATTAAAAAGAATAGCATCTTTCATGATTTCAACAAAACATCACCAAAAGCAAGTTCAATTCAAAACATGCAGCAGATTTTAACAAAAGCGTCAGAAGCATTTAGATCTAATAATTACAGTTAAGTTACTGTTTCATTGTTGAATACAGTTTAAATAACAGAATCACAGAGTTGTTGAAAGGTTGATTTTCTACATTTAGTGTGAGAACAGTAATGTTGTAGTTTTCATAGAGATAAACAGAGTAAAAGATTTAATGTAGAGATGACTTGAAGACATTGTGGAATGCTCTTATGTTGCTTTGCGTCTCTGTATTTTTACAGGTTTCAGTCATGTAGAAAAGAATCGTTTTTCAGCCATGAAAACCTTTGTTCAAAGACTCGGAGCCCCAAAAGGTCAAACTGTGACGCCTCTGCAAAAATCCGCGGAGTCGTTCAGTCTGCGGTACACGTACCCCAAATGTCCTGAACCGAAGCATATTAATGGTAAGAAATATTTTTAGACTGTTGCTAAAACATGTCCTTTACCACCCTTTGCATAATAGTGACATAAAGGAAGTGAGCTGTTTGGAATTTTGGTTTTCCAGATGTGGATCCAGCACAAAACACAGTTGAGGATCTGATGTTAAGGATCTGTCATTGTGAAAAGGCTGGCAACACCAAAGGAGTCTGTCTCTATACCGTAGATGGGATGCCGTTGACAGATGATCCCTTCTTCAACACATGTGAGCAGACATAAACACCGTTTAGAGAGATGCAGGAACATTATAGCTGTTTTACAAAGATTTAAAAATGGTATTTTAACTGTATAATACTTGCATACATTCTGCATTTAGGCTCAGTTAGTCCAGTTTATGGACTCTCAGAACTATTTCATAAGATATAATGTATGACCACAGTAGAAATCATTTCTTTTAATAGTTGATTTAAACAGGTACACACCTGAAGGCAGAGTGAAAAGCTGAACGTCACAGGGATGGAGAGGAACAGGGAAGATGCAATACTGCTTACAAATGATGTACAATATGAGACAGTCTCTCCAAAAACACATTTGTAGTAGTATGTTTTGTGGTACACTTGAAACGTGCTCTAAATAGTTCTGTAAATGAAAAAACCAGGAGCTTTGCTTTGAGAAGGTCACATCACTCACACGATGCTGCTTCTCAGTCCCTAAATATATCAGTTTGAGATCCTTCACACCTTCAGTGTTGCTCACTGTTGTGGCCACACACTGAATGTCAGTGTCACTACTTCAACATTAAAAAGTCACATTAAGAATTCTATTCAAGAGTCCCTTAATCCTTAGACACAAGAGTGATTGGACCCTACACTCTTCCATAAGTGGGTCATAAATGACCCGTATAAAAATCAATGTGTTTTTATGCTATGTTTGTCATTTTAGCTAAGAATAATAAGAATAATAATTTGTATTATTGTTTGTATTAAATTTTTGTCCACACAAGAATGATTTCATGTTTGAAATATGTTTATTTTTCACTTTGTAACAGACTTTGAACATTTTGATACTTGAAAAGAAGATTATATTACACAGAACAGTAATAGAAGCATGTCAACATCCATTTAGTTGACATTTTTCCACTATTTTCCTCCAGCTGTTGCTACACTCTGTCTTTACAAGTTTGTGTACTGCACCATCTCTTGTATGGTATTAACAGTAATAAAGAGCTTGGGGTAGTATTACAAATATTACAATTTCTTGAAAAGTATAAAATTTAGCTTATACATTTAAATGGCATGATATGAAAAACATGTTTTTTTGAGGAATAGCTGAAACATGAAATGACAAAAACTTTTCATTACAAAGATATCGCAAGAAAACAACCTCCCTAGGACATTTTTGACTCACACATCTAAGGGTTTATGCAAGTGGAACAGGAGGCAGTTTCCATATAATTCATCTATTGTGGTGCTGACATTAAATTGTGTCCTAAAAAAAAGCCTGAAAAATTAGAGAGGGGGACGGAATTTTTTTGCCTTCTCACACAATTATGAATTTAAGTCCTGATTTTGTCAACCTTCAAAAATCCCTTTTACTATGACTAAAAATTACATTTACTATGCCTTACCGCTTCCTACTGTGGGGCAAAATCTACGACACCAACTATGAACTAGTATGATGACTTTCAGCTCCATTCATGTAATTCATTTTATTTGGCTTGTTTTTCAGGGTCTTTGAGAGAGCGACACATTGAAAATGGTGCTGTGATCTATGCTGTATTTACACCAAAGGAAAACCTGGTGGAGGCGCCTCCAATGCCAGAGCGAGATCCAGAAACCTTTGGAGTGGATGTGATTCGGTGCCACATCATGCTGAAGGTGCCTGTTAACCATGTTGCTCGTGGTCCAACTAGTGATGTTAGGGACTGATTGATGTGCAATGTAAAGAATTAAATTAACTAATTACATTTCATATTAGGCTTTTGAGGAGAACAATAATCAACATAATGAGTTTTGAGATACGTCAAGATGAGCGAGTGATGCTCTGAGCCCAGCACAAGCAAGACTATCATCACTAGAAAACCTTTGATAAAATGAATAAAACTCATTGTTGGGGAAAAATAATTTAAAGAAGTGCATCTGAACTCTATATTACACACATTTAGGCAGAATACAATGCTGTAACTGGTAGCTCTGCAATTTTGCTAACATGCAATGATGTGTATAATGTGTTTGAAATGTATTGTGTGCTTCAAACATTTTCTGTTTGCATAATTAGGGAGATTTTGAGGTGATGGTCGACTTGGAAAGTGACACAATGGCAAGTCTAAGGCTCAAACTGTCAAATGCCAGTGGAATCCCAGCACACGTCCTTCATCACATGTAATTCAGAACTTCAACACTAAGCTTTCAGTTTGTGCCTGTAACCCTCAGTCATGCTTCTTTTGTCATGTAGTACTCTGACACAGTACTTTTGTTCTTTGATGTGCTTGTATTTGCAGAGGTGAATATTCAGGTGGTGACACACTGCAAAAGTGTGGAATCTCTGAAGGGTCAACGGTTCCATATGCTTTGTCTTCGTTTCCTGGAGAGACTCCGCATGATGAGACTTACTACATTGATGATGTCATGCCTTCAGTGCAACAAACCAAGAAAGGAATGAGTGTGTTCTTCTCTTCACTTCATGCTATTGTAAGTAGTGTTTTCGAACATATTGTCCTCATTATGACCCTCTTTAAATTACTGACTGTATTGCATCACAAAAAATGGCTTCTTTTATTCATTCCGTTTGTTCAGCTCGTGTTGAGCATTTGTCTTTTTCATGATACGTCTGGTGATAGTATTTCTGTTACTGTAAAATGAAAAAACACATGACATCTCCATAACCAACAATATACTTATACATATGGTCAAACCTTCAAATTATGCCATGTTTGCAGTTGAGCTGATATATAATTCCTGGAAATTGTGAGGCGAGGCCTCCATGGATCAGACTAGTTTTTCCAGCACATCCCAGAGATGTTCAATCAAATTGAGTTTTGAAGAACTGAGAGGAAAAGTCCACACCTTTTTATGTTCCTGGAGCCATTCCTGAACAATGTTTGCATTGTAGCAGGGATCATTTTCCTGCAGAAAGAGGCCACCGCTATTATGAAATACTGTTGCCATTTCCTTCCTCGGACCACTTTTTGTAGATACTTACCACTCTGTACACCAGTAACACCGACAAGCTGTTTTAGAGGTTGTGTGACCAACATGTCTATCACAATTTGACCCTTCCACTACATGGATTTCAAGAACTGGCTGTTCACTTGTTGCCTAATATATCCAACCCTTCACAGATTCCATTGTAACGAGATGAATAATGTTAATCACTTTAGTTGTCGGTGGTTCTAATGTTGTAGCTGATCGGTGTGTATTTTAGTGACAGTTATGAGTTAATGGAACTTAGCAGTTGAAATGCATTCTGTCAGAATTATGAATTTTGTGTCCATCATTTGATCGAACATTTCTTCCATCACAAAGGTTCTGCCTATTCTTTGTTTTACACTGCAAGTTCTTGAATCTTTAATGAAATCAGTTAATATTAGCTCAGAAAATCAATTGAAGTCTGTCACTGTCCCCTTTACTGACATTTAATCATCAGTCTGATCGCAAAAGATGACAAAGCTAACTCTACTATACTGAGTGTCCATAATTGTGTTTCTAAATGCATCTTTTTCTTTACTTCTAGCATCACCATCCAGGATCAATCCAGGGCAAACTGATTGCCTACATACGAAAACTGACTGGATGTAACCCTCTCGCCCAAAGTTTGCATCAGTTATTCTGCAGAAATGAAAAGATGACCAGGAACCAGAAGGTAAAAAATATGGGTGGATTTAAATATCAATCAATTATGTAACATGCATTGCAGTATTCTTACTACATTACAGAATTCTTTTGTTTGAAATGATTTCACTTTAAAATTTGAAAAGGTGGGTTCTTTTACTTGAAATGCTTTTAAGCTTTAAAAAAAAAAAAAATCAACGAAACAAGTAATGTCATGGTTACTTTAAATCATCCACAGACCTTTTGTGGAGTGAAACCACAGTGAGGTCTGAGGGTTACCCCTTACTTTGCACCAGACACTTACCAAATGAAATCAGTCCATAACAGTGAGGACTAAAAGCTTATATGCCCTCATTACACAAAATGTTAAAATACATGTCATCATGGCTAAGCAACAGGTCAACAACACTACCAACCATTTAATGATTTCACTCATTGTTATTTCAAACTTTGTTCAAATGTTTTAATTTGTCACCTTTTTGTTGGTTTGTAACAATGACATTTTTCAAATTTCAATGCATTTAGTAAATGGTTGGTAGTTATGTTTCCCCTTTCCAAAATCTTAAGTTAAAGTTTTTATTTGAGCTCCTCCTTGTTCTGTTTGGACAAGCCTTCTAACTTTTACACTCCAAATCATTTTTCGTGTTTCTAATCTGTGTGACAGTTTTTACTGTGTCTGTATCTTCACCTTCTGTGTGACATTTTATTTCGGGGTTATCAGGCAGCACAGTTGGGATTACATCCAAACTAACAGATGGACATCTCATTTCATAAATGAGAGTGCAGCCTAGTGAATTGTTCAACTTGCAGGAGTTACTTGACTTTGTTTGTTTATTATGTTTAGATCAGGGCTCTGGGGAAGTTGTACCATCTGTTACAGAAAACCCTTTGTTCTTCTTGTCACTGAAGATAATTCCTTATAATGCTGCCTGTAATTTTGGAGTCTTTATGAATAATGCATTGGTGACCAATCAGATGTCTTCCTGGTTGGACTCTGTGGATGATAATAACACCCACAGTGCCTAAAATCTTTACACACTTTTATGTACCTCTAAAGCCAGAATCTCATTACCCTCATGCTAGCGCCACAAAGTGTTAAAATGTCCTTTGTAATTTGGTTGAACTTGCAGGTAGGGTTATTCCAACAAAGATCAGCAACATTAATAGCTTTAAGTGCTGTACAGGAAACAGCAGATGTACTTGGCCATGGTTTGCCTTGCTAACTCAGTAGCTGTTTACAATGACTGCATGCAGACTTAGTATGATCATTATTTTCAGTGGAATCATGATTTATTTAGTCGGTATTTTGTGTTCACCCAATATCATTTGTTCATATGCGCTCATTGATTTCTTTAGATTGCAGTTGTCGAGGGCTTGTACGTGCTCTTCAGAGAGCTTTTGCCCCAACAAGGATCCCGTCGAGGGGAAAAAGTCATCGAGGATCAGGATGTCTTTGAGAATTCATTGTTCTGCTGGGCACATCTCATGTACAAAATCAAGGTAAACTACTGATATTGAACTTTCAATAATTTGGACTTCATTAGATTGAAGTTGCTCATGTCCAGTATTTGTATGGATATTATTATCACTGATATTTTTTGTTGAAGTTTAGATTAACTTATGCTATGTATTATACTTGACATTTGAAAAGAAATGGAGAACAGAACCTGAAGTCTACGCTCCAATCAATCTTCTGTCTGGAGATGGTAACCACTTCTGTGAACCGGTGCGAGTACCTGGAGTACCAGGAGTGTTTGAACGAGCACATGTTCTCCAGAGAATCAAAGGTAAAACTACAACACTGAAAATTATTTTAACTATTCAGGGTTGGAATATAACTACATGCATTTACTCAAGTACTGTACAAGTACTGTATTTTCATGTCTTTATTTATTATTTTATACTCCAGCTTATTGTTTTGTTTTTTCTTCTACATTACAGTTATTAGTTAATAGCTAATTTGCCAATTTCAATATTGAATACAAATTATAATCAGCAAGTAAATTTGAATCTGATGTTATAGAAGATGCATAGTGATATAAAGTAATTAAAATAACTCCACCTTTAGCCAGATATCACCATCATCAGCCAATAATAAATTCATTGATCATAGAATATGTGTTATTTTGAAAATGGCTCATTCAGCAAGGTGAGGATTTCCACTGATACTTCTGACTCTTTTGTACTTCCATTCAAGTCGCATTTTCAATTCAGGACTTTTTCATTTCAACAGTACCCACATTGATCTGTTGTGAAACTTAGCACATGATCAGAGTTATTACTGCCTTTCACCTCGCAGCACCGGTCTGTAGAAGACACATTTGCATCATTCTGCTTTTGTTTAGATGGAGATAAAATTCCAAATTGCACTGCGGAACCTTTGCAAGAAAACTCGTTACAGAGAGCCACTGACATTGAGAAAATCCTGCTCAGCTTGCCTCGATTCACCAGAGCATATCCTCTCTGGATTCATCATAACAAGACGTCTGGTCAGAAGTATGTATCACCGAGTTCTTTCTTTAAACAAAAATACTGCACACAGAGAGTGAGACTTACCAGCCTTGAGATCATTGCCCACCGTTTAATATGAATACTTTTTGCAGATTGTCCTCACTAGCTATACTGTTGTATGTTAATGTATAGCAAGAAGACATTAATATGCAAATAAATAACTGAATAGTCAACAAGCTTTGCAGTGGACTGAAAGAACAGCAACAGTGGGGCTAGTTTCCTCTGATAGTTTTAGTGGAAGGAGAACACACACACATATCATTATAGTATCGCATAGTATGTTCACTGACTCATGAAACAGCTACATCAGTCCCATGAAATT
Source organism: Amphiprion ocellaris (assembly GCF_022539595.1). NCBI lineage: Eukaryota > Metazoa > Chordata > Actinopteri > Pomacentridae > Amphiprion > Amphiprion ocellaris. The sequence goes on from NC_072775.1 coordinate 21,911,095, forward strand.
TAGCATAAATATTCAAAATCTCAGGTCAGTGTTTAGTAATAATTTGGTGACCTTGGACCTAAATGTCCAGTCTCCATTTGCCAACGTTTAAAGAGTAACTTCACACCCTGTTTTAGCTGAACATGTTTCCTTTGCAGCAAAAAAAGACTATCAAACTATCAAACTATCAAACCCTGATGTCATATCAAACCTCTTTTGCGACTCTGAGGTCACTCTTTCAACTTTGACAGACATTGGCCAGCACACTGTTTAAACCTGCAGTTATGAAACTTTGTTTCAATTTCTGACAGTGAGAGGAATCACATTAACACAGTTGACATATGCGTAGGGTTTATTTCTTGCCATTCATCGTTTTCTCTTTTTAGACTGTAATCTATTCTCTGAAAGCAGAGTTTCTTTTTTTTTTATCTGAAGCATAGCATCAGAAACCTTTCGTCAATGCCTATCAGGTTTTTCCACCACACTCCAGGTTGCTGCAGTCTGCTCCATCTCTGTCACAATACTAGTAGATTTTCCCCTCTTCAGTACGATAAATTAAAATGCTTCACTACCAGTGTGCTAGTGAGTGTTGAAATATTACCATGGAGATGACTGAAAACTCCAGTGTACGTACCCTGAAATACACAGAGATTTACCACTGATAGGCTCAACCATACGAACTCATTTGGCTTGACGGTAACAAACGTTCATTTACATGTAAAACTCATACCAGTTTTAAGTCTTGCCTCCTTGATAAGGACAAAACCTGCTTGTCAAATTTGCAGAGTTGCTGTCAAGGAAATTTATTGCCAGATTTTAGCAATAGTGGCTGTGGATATTAATATATTAGAGGCAGTCAAAGTAAGACAATACCTCCACTTTAATAGAAGATATTGCATCATATTATGCTAAATGCTTTGTCATCTTCCAGGCACATTCTCACACTACTCTACAACAGGTAGAACTTTTATTTATAACCACCTTAAATGAATTTTTATATTCAATTCATTACAGTGCAAACATTTTGGCCACTAAAGATAGCATGAAGTTGCTTTAAAAATTCTTGTATTTATGAACTATGTTAATGTTTCGTACGGTGTTCAACAAGCATTCTACTACAATGTTGTTTTATAAAATTCTGCCCATTTTAGTGGCCACTATGAACAAGAGGAAGGATTACAGGATGCACAACTTGACGTTTTTTTTTTTTCTATACAATTAAATTATAGCTTTCAGATCAATATTCAGAGGACCTTTGGAAGTATGGTGGAGGGATTGAAATCTTTCGATCGACTCAATGTTGCCCCACCTCTACATCTGAAGAATCTGGGATATACTGGGAGTTCCCTTGTTTTCCTCAGCGAAGGTACTTCTCAGATCATAATCTGAAAATTCTCCCTTTTCATTGCAGCTCATTATGTTTAAAACTGCATTCTCTCTTTGAAAGGCTTTTTGAATGGCTGCAGTACACGACATTTTATTTAACTAATTTATTTAAGTACTTCGTAAGCTACTGTGGCAGTATCCAGAAGCTGCTGTAGAAAACGCACTTTTGTATCATATAGCCAGTGTTTACCTTACAACTGTTTTGGGGCTGATAATGGGATTGCTTCCCTATTGGTGTAAAAAATAACAAAAAAAAAAATCTACACTTAATTTTAACCTCACGCTATCTTGTAAAACTCAGACTGCAGTCAAATGTAATTCAGAGAACCAATCAGATTGAATAAAAACAACCTGATGCCTCTCATCAGTTTACTAGCTGGTGCTGCTGTGCTTCTAATTCTAAACCAGTGCAAAAACAACTCTCAATGATATGCCTATTTTCACCTTCACTTATAATGAGAAGTGTCATTTATCATGCCTGTAATGAACTGTCTAATATACAGCGTGTGGTTTTTTTTTTTTTTTTGGTCTTTTTTTGTCAGACAACCTTGGCATTTATCTGTATAAAGACAAATGTGCTGCTGACATGATCGTAGTGCATGACTGTCTGGATGGAAAAATAAAAAAATTGGATGTGAATATACTGGCAGCTATGTAAGTATCTGAATCCAAACTAAGTGGAGTCAGCCATAGAGTGAGAATGTGAACTAGAGACTGATTTTGGCACTGAGACTGATTTTTGCTGATTGATGGAATGATGGCTATAACTGTGATCAGAAAACATCTTTTTTGCCAAAGTCAGTGTCAAACAAAATGGTGTTAGTATAAAACTTTGCACTTGTTTGTTCAATTTGCACCATTAAGATGAATTTTAAAAAATGGATTTTAAACTTTTGTTGGATTGCTCTACACTTGGGTTGTGGAGGAGTCTGCAGCCAATCACAGAACACAGATGGTCCAGTCACATTACGACCTCAACACAGAAATGGAAAATAAGAGTGTTGAACAATGTTTTATTTTTCAACAAAAATCAAGTTTTAAAACAATATCCCAAATATAAATAGTAAAAAATCAAAATGGGATACAATGCTCAATTTGCGAAGTAATCAACTAAAAATCGATAATGAACATTTCAACATCATTTAACATTTGATTAATTTTGAAGGTTCAAATTGAAGAAAAAAGCAACTTCCAGACCTTTTTAAAAAGTTATCTGTGCTTATTGGCGCAATTTTCCGTTGTTTTGCACATATTTGCATTTGCCTTCACAGTTAAAGTGGCTAGAAAACTCTTGTTCATTATGAGCTGTTTAAAGCTTTAAAGAATAAGTGAAATGGTGTCAGCTGATCTTTTCTCTGTATGTATATCAATGTAAAATTTGGATTACGCTTCTAATGCAGGACTGGAGACCGTACAGATGACCAATCATTTGTCACAAGTAGGACTCCAAAAGAGGCAATAGTGGTAATAATTTGGAGAATATGGCCATCCTGAAAAAATGTTTTTCTACTTAATCAGCAACAGTAGTCACAACATATAGTTAATTGTTTTTGGCTTTATATTATTAGGTGCTGATAGATACCAGCTCCTCCATGGAAGAAGAGTGCTATGAAAATGCAGAAATAAGGAAGATAAACACCGTGAAAGAGCTCTTTGACAACTTTGCCACTAGGAGCATGGCGTACGATTTCCATCATGTCATTGGTCTTGTGAAGTTTGACTCTATGGTGAAGACCCTCCACACATTTACTGAAAATCTGGAAAATTTCAAGGTAAGCGTACTGTATGACATCAAGGTTGTGTGCATCTGACTTGTTTTCGTTTACATGAGCATCCTGAGCATTGAAGGTTCTCCACAGTGCATTTGATGTTTGTTAAGCATTTTTTAAAAGAGTTTTGATCCATTATTAGCAGAAATTAAATACAGTATTCATATGTTTCCATTCTTGTATAATTACCCGCACTTACATATCATGATTGGCTTTGATTACTTTTGAAGAATTCTAGAAATGTTGTCCTAAGCACAGATTCTGGAATGTTGTTGGATTCTAGAATGTCGTCATACACTAAGATTCTAAAATGTTTTTGGATTGTAGTTTTGTCCTAGGCACAGATTCTAGAATCTTGTTGAATTCTAGAATGTCGTCAAGCACCAAGAATCTAGAATATTGTAAGATACTAGAATATTGTTGTAGGCCAACATGATAGAATGTTCTAAGATTTTAGAGTGTGGTCCTAGGATTCTAGAATATAGTGAGATTATAGAATGTTGCTACAATCTAGATTATAGGGAAATTCTAGTATATCATCATACACCAACATGCTAGTGTTGTACAGTTCTAGAATGTTGTTGGATTCTAGAATGTCATCATACACCAACATTCTAGAATGTTGTAAGATTCTAGAATGTTATAAGATTATAAAGTGTTGTCCTAGGATTCTGGAATGATGTAAAATTCTATAACATTGTCCTAGGCCAGGATACTAGAATGTTCCGGATTCTAGAATGTAAGATTGTAGAAAATTATCCCAGGATTTGGAATGTTGTTGGATTCTAGAATGTTGCCGTGCACCGAGAATCTAGACTATTGTAAGGGCAATATTTTAGACGGTTGTTGGATTGTAGTTTTTGTCCTAGGATTCTTGAATGATGTACTAGGATTCTAAAATGTTGTACAGTTCTACAATGTTGTCTTAGGCCAAGATTCCAGAATGTTGTATGATGTGAAGAATGTTGTCGTACGATTCTAGAATGAAAGATTCTTGAATGCTGTCCTATGATTCTAGAATGTAAGATTCTAGAATGTAGTTATAGATCAAGATTCTAAAATACTGTGACTGTAGAAAGTTGTTATAGGCCAAGATTCTAGAATATTGGATTCTAGAATTCCGTCACACACCAGGATTCTAGTGTGTTGTATGGTTCTAGAATGTTGTTGGATTCTAGTTTTTGACTTGGGTTTCAAAAATGTAAGATTCTTCAATGTTGTCTCAGTCTAATTTTCCAGAATGTTGTAAGATTATAGAATGTTGTGATAGGATTCTAGAATGATTTAAAATTCTATAACATTGTCCTAAGCCAGGATTCTACAGTGTTATTGGATTCTAGAATGTTGTAGGATTCTAGAATGTTGATGTTCTAGAATGTTGTTGCATTGTAGTTTTTGTCCTCGGATTTTATGTTGTATAATTCTAAAATTGTAAAAGTCTTGTAAAAAGATTGTAGAAAGTTGTCATCGGCCAAGATTCTACAATTTTGTTGGATTCTAGAATGTCATCATCCACCAACATTTTAATATGTTGTAGGAGTCATACATCACACATGGTTTGTTCAGGACCTTCAGAAAGTTGAAAGTGAGATGGTTCTTTCTGTTTGTAGAATTTCTGTCTCTGATAAATGGCGTTCTTAAAAAGAAAACATCCCTTTTTTACAACCCATAGCAGGTCTTTGCCATTCAAAAGGTTGTGACTGTAGCATGCCATAATGTCATGTGTAAGTGTTCAGTATTAATGCACAGTTTTATCGACCATTTTATTTAATTACAGCTTTGTTTTACTGCCAAGGAGGGATTGTAGTTGTTGACAAATATTGTACTTGTATCTGCTCACAAATCCAATTTCGTGCAATAGGCATTTATTAACAATTTTTGTCTGCATTATTTTCTTTTATGCCTATTCAAGCTAAATAATGGTGGATGTTGTGTTTTGCTTGTAAAGAAGTTCATTGTTTACATTTTAAGGTGCACATACGTAACCTTGAGGCGAGTGGTTGTACACTGCTGTATGATGCACTAAGACGTGGGGTGTCTGAGCTGGAGAAGGTCAAAACAAGGTTCCCAGATTGTCGACTCCGCATCATATGTCTCACTGATGGAAATGACTCTGGGTAAATTTCCTTCTCCATGCTAATTTTGCCATTGAGTTGACAAGCGTGAACTGCACATTTGGAGCCATCAGAGGCAAATCAGGATGCACAAACTAATGATATATATTATTTATCTATAATCTATCACTGCATATAGTCAGTAATCCTGAAGTTCAAACTTTAACTGTTATTCCTGATTCTTTAAACATATTCATACTGACCAAGTCTTGATTACCCAGCTTGTCCTTCATTTATTTATATCTATTTTACTTGCATAACCTGTCAACTACAGATTGTAATTTTTGGGGAGAGAAGGTGACACTATAATCAATTTTTATCTTTCAAAAGATCTTCAATAGAGCCAGCTGCTGTTACAGGAAAACTGCTCAAATCAGACATCATTGTGGATTCAATCCTTCTTGGAAAAGTGGAGAACAACATGCTGCATGGAATCAGCAATGCAACAGGTAAAACTTTATTCTTAGTTGAGTACAATGAAATAAATTAATATGAAGCTATATAAAAAAAGCTATGTTTACATAATCATGGAAATTCTGTGCTAAACAGCAGTTAAACCCTACATCAACTGTATTAAACATTAAAAGGTATCACAAATTCCACATCCACTTAATTTCTTATATAATTGCCTTTAATTACTCCATCAAAGAATGGCGGAGTTATGTGATGATCACTGTACATTTGTTTGTCAATCTGTTTGTCTGTCTGTGTGAAACATTACTCAAAAATGGACTAACGGATGTGGATGAAATTTTCAGGGGTGGTCAGAATTGACACAAGGACCACCTCATTAAATTTTCACAGTGATGTGGCTTATAATCTGGATTCATGGCTTTGTTAAGGATTTCCCATTGCCAGATATAGCTGCTGGCACAGCATCGCTGTAACCATGACCTGA
>NC_072775.1:21922240-21958243 GCF_022539595.1 Amphiprion ocellaris
TTTTGTGTTTCAAAAGGTGTTCCTGCATTAGACAGACACAAAAATACAAATGACATTTTTTTTTTGTTTAGTGTTTACAAGAAAAAACTAAATTCAGTTTTCTACAGTGTTGGTACCAACGTCAACAAATAACAGAGAATGTGTTCAAAACTGAACAAAAAATAAACTATCACATCATCAAATTAATATTTAGTGGTCCTGCCATTAGCACGCTGTAGAGCTCTAATCCTGGCTGGCATGTTTCCCACGAGACTTTCATACTGTTGAGGGGTAATCTTGTCCCATTCTTCTTGAATTACTGCTTTTAATTCTTCTTAATTCTTTGGTTTACGCTTTGAAACAGACCTTTTGACAATCCACCACAGATTTTCAATGGGGCTCATATCCGGAGCTGGCCACTCTTAACGCCCGGATACTGTGCTCCTGCAGCCAAGTTCTACTGGCCCTTGATGTGTGTCAACGAACATTATCTGTTGAAACATCCAGTGTTGATCTCAACAGGGCACGTACAGAAGGGAGCATGTGGGTTTGGAGAATGTCACAGTACTTGACAGAGTTCAATGTGCCATCACAGTCAGTGAGATGATCAACACCAGCAGCACCCATGCATCCCCAAACCATGAAACTGCCTCCACCATGCTTGACAGTAGGTACTGTACATGCTGGAGATAAATCTTCACCTGGCCTTCTGCGTACCTTCGCATTAGCAGGAGGAAGATAAAGCTGGAAACTGGACTCATCTGAGCACAGAATCTTCTTCGAATTCCTGACTGTCCAGTTCTTATGTGCTTGGACCCAATGACGCCAGGCTAACCTTTGTCTCTCATTGATCAGGGGCTTCTTGACAGCCTTGTAGGACCTTAAGCCATGATCTAAAAGTCAGCCACGTAAAGTGCGGGTGGATCACTGGACACTAATTTGGTTTGACAACCGCTGCTGAAGCTCCTTTGATGTCATTCAGAGGTTTTTCCTGCACATTCAGATCAGGATGCGATCATTTCTTGTTGAAGAAACCCTTGGAGGCCCAGATCTCAGTTTGTCTTCCAAGCTGTTGGTTCGTCTGCATTTCTGCAGAGTGTATCCAACTGATGATGGACTACATCTGCACTTCCTGGCTATCTGGCGGCAGCTGTATTCTTCCTGGATGAGAATCTGTATCTTCAGACATGTTGCCTGCACTAGGTTCCTTGTTTTAGCCATTTTTGTCTCTGAAGAACTTTCAAATGTGATGGCTTTAAATAGACACGAAGCACGGCAACAAAAATTGTGGATCATTGGTACCAAAATGGCCCAATACTTAAAATTACTTATGTATTTTTATGGAACCAATTAATTTTAAGCTTTTAATGGCTTTTTTAGGATTAGTTTAGTATTTTTTTGTGACTGTACTAAAAGAAATTGCATTTGAAGACCTAAGAGTGATTCTGAATGCAATATTTCACAAATGCATGGAGTTGTCCAAAAACTTTTTGCCACCACTGTAGCTGTTTAGATGTTATTGTTTAAGACTGATACTCCTGTTTCTTCTTCCGTTTGCTAATAATAGTCAGACATTACTACAACCACCCATCTAAAGAGACAATATATTTAGTTCAATAACTTTCAACAAAAAGAGTAGCTTTGTGAAACCTGTAATTTTTTTCAGATGGTGTAGCAGAGACCAAAGTTGTTTTCTGGCAGTGCAGTGAAATGTTTGGAGTATTTGACTTTCATATTGAACTTTTTTTGAAAGCATTTTGGCTGAGGAATTTCTGACGAGTCATGAGGCATACGAACAAGAAGCCAGGAAACACACAGAGGAAAATGCTGGGAAGTATCTGGATGACATGGAGAAGGTATGAATAAGTTAGCAGATTTTCAAAAGTTAAACTTTTGTGGGTTTTTTCTTCAAGTTTTTCATTACTCTTTTTTTATTTTATTTATTTTTTTGTTCTAAAGAAACTGGTGGAACCTGTGCCACAGTTTATACCCCAACATCTGCTCTGTCCTCTCACCAAAAAGATACTTGTTGATCCTGTGAAAACTGTGTATGGTACTGTGTATGAACGTAAATCCATTGAGGAACACCTCAAAAGGTGAGTTCATTTAATTCTGCTGAAAGTAGTTAAAAATTACTTGTGGCTGTGGTTGCTTACCTAACTCATAACCAGTAACTACCTGCTTATTTAATGTTTTTAGGCCTTTTCTTAGCTGAAAACACAGGCAGGGTGGGCTGTGGTTCCAAATGCCAACAAGGATTCTGAAACCAGTCTGTCTCTTCCAGACACCAGTATGATCCGATGGCAGGTCCAGGACATGAGCTTCAAATGAGTGACCTAACTGCAGACCGGGATATGAAGAAAATGGTGATGGATTATCGATCTCGCCAAATTCAGTGAATCTGTGGGAAAACAACTTGGAAGTTGAGGAGTTGCTAAGACGCAAGGAAATCTGACTGACTTGTATTTTCACTCAGTGTGCTAGCAGTTTATTGGTTCTCTCTCTCTCACACACACACACACACACACACACACACACTGAAACTTCAAAAATCCTCAGTTCATTTGTTCTAATTAATCTCTGAAAATCTGTTCAATAATTGTTTGCCAAGTCTGTTTGCTCATTTGTCACAGCAAAACATGTTCATAGTTTGTAATCGTCATTCTTACTTTATACTTTAATAATCTCATCATCCTCATTATTTTCTTTTTTAGATTAATGAATACAGGTTCAGGTTTACTGCATGTGTCTTGGTTGTGGTTATATATTATACAGACATATGTAAAAGTGAGAGTGTGAAAGTTACTTTTAAGGATGTGATAATAATAATAAAATATAGCGATTTCTTGAATTCTTTGCCTGTGACTAAACAACCGGAACAACCAATCATCGCCGCATATTCTGCTACGTCACGCGTAGCGGACAGGGAGTGATTCGCTATTACTGTCAAATTAAAAGTCCTTACTTTTGAAAAAACATGAAGTGTACCTGTTATCGACCTGTGGGTCATTTTACAAAATTAATTATTGTTTGTTATATAGATAAATCGCTTGGTTTCAACTAAACACGCCTTCTCCCCGATTGAACCTTAAGGCACTTGCACGTATCAGCCTTTATTTTGAAGGCGGTAGCTGTAGCTATTTGTGCAGTAAAACTTTGAGCTTGACTCTCTTTGTGTCGACTGCAAATTAAGTGGAAGGAGGACGAGCTACAGAGCAGGTGAGTTATTCTGCCCGAGTCGATAAAGTTCTAGGTGTTTTGCTGTTGGTGTTCGCTGTAAAGTTACAATGAAAACTACGCTTGTACCTCGACAAGTGTTACTTAAGACCTCTGAACGTTACTAGTAACATTAGCTAGCTGTGCTTCAAAATCACTGTCACATTAGGATCTACAATTCTTTTCATGGCTTACAATGAAGTAAGCTAAGATTAACTATAGGCTTGGTAACAACATCCGCTGAGAGTGTAAACATGCACTACGATAATGTTAAAATATCTGCATTTAAAGCTGTTTTTGCACTTACTCGTAGTTGCATGTCCACTGAAGACGAGCAATCTGTAGATGCAGCCTGCCTTTCCTGCTGAACCTGTTTGCGCCCTCACGTTGTGGTAAATCAGTTCACAAGTGTTCTAAAACCTGGAATCTCAACGTACAACTGAGTCACACTGAACCTCCTATCTGTAAAGTAGCCGCATGTCAGAAATTCCAAATTATGGCAAAATTACAATTGCTACTAATATTATAATTAGAAATAGACACAGGACACACACACACCCCGGATCAAATACATGAACTCTGAACCCACAGCAGTATGCAGGTGGTTTTTCCTCCTTACTGAGATCTTACTTTTTTGTGCAGTATAAAGTCCTGCACCTCTATCGAAGCAGCAGAGCCATAGCAAGAAGTCGAGAAAACATTTTCTTATGGCAAAGTTAGAATAGCACAAATCAGAAAAAAAGAAAGTTGAATTAGTTTGATTATTTATCTGGCAAAAATAGAAAAATCCTGGAATGACCATGTGCAGCATTTTTCGGTTCTGGTAAGGTACTAACAAAATGTTGGTTACAGGTATGGCTCTTCAGTTGGACCAAGGGATCTCTAATATTTTACAAAAAAAAATATTCACAAGATCTTCTGCATGCTTTATTTTTTTTGCAAATTTTTAAATGAGACGTAGAGTAAAATGATTTTGATAAAATATCCGAGTTTTAAGCTTAGATTTGTTACACACATACATGATTAGTTCATTGACTGTTGGAACTTTGGAAATCTGATTATTCATTCTGTTTTTACACTTTGTAGCTGTGATAAATGCTGTCATTTTCTTTGTTGCCTTTTAAACCCACCGCCTGGTTTTGGGGATTAGATGTATGAATCAGGACCGGACACAGCTGTTGTATAAGGTTAAAAATTATACTTTACTTTTGACTAAAACATGAAATGAAATTCCCACAAAGTGTGCTAGCTTCAGGCAGATCGAGGGATTTGAATGTCTCCAGAAATTCTGACTTTTGGCACATGTAGCAGTGCAAACTAGCAATTAAAGAGTATTCACCCTAGCTCAAATGTTGCCTAGAAGGACACTGTTGTCATGTATGTTCCTCAAAAGAGTCCAAACTTGGCAGAATTTTCCAGACTTGTTTTGTAAATAATTCAACTTCTATAACATATAACATTTTTGCTACCAGAGTGAGCCACATTTTCAACCAAAAATGTCTGAGGAGTTCATATACACTCAAAAGTGTTTTTTTTTTTTTTTTTTTTTTTTTTTTTTAACAAGTGTAACTTAAACAGAAGTCAGAAGTGTTGTGTAGGTGCACTACCAAGCTGGCAGCCAGTGTCACGTAAACAAAGTGAAGTCAAAATGAAATACTGTCGGGAACATGCCTGTCAGTGCAACAGCACAGCCTCCTTGAGATGCCCTTCATTTTTATGTCTTTTTGATTTAAACTTAAAGGTCTATGGCACCAGTGCTGTCTGTCTTTGGTTCCATTGGCACTGCTTGTTAGTGGGATCAGTCCGTTGTTTTTTTATATAGGATTTGTTGGGACTAACTTAAATCCTTTAATAACATCATGCTTACAAATCACATTAACTCCACTGCTTGTGTATGTCCTTTCCCCAGAGAGATGTGGTGGGTGCTGTGGGTGCTCGCCGTCCTGCTGGCTCTCTTCTGCTGTCTAGATGTGTGGTACTTCCTGCGGGCTGCCGTGGTGATCCTGCGGGCCTGGTTTCAGCCTCCAGTGTGGGACATTACAGCAGAGCAGATCCTATCGGGTCGGGTCACGTCCCATGACATCGACATGTGCCACATGAACAATGCCCGGTACCTCAGAGAGTGTGACTTCGCCCGCTTCTCTCTCTACACCCGTAACGGCGTGTTCAAGGCACTGCGAGCCCTCGGAGCATCAATGGTGGTCGGGGCCACCACCATTCGCTACCGGAGGGCTCTGTGTATAGGGGAGGGCTACGAGCTGCGGAGTCGGATCGTCACGTGGGATGACAAAGCCTTTTTCCTGGAGCAGAGATTTGTTTCAACAAAAGACGGGTTGGTGTGTGCTGTCATGTACTGCAAGCAGAGTGTGATACGCAGCAGCCCGGACAAGATCATGCAGCACCTGTGCAAAAGAAAGGTAAGGAAGGAGGGAATTTTAACACAAATGCAAATTGTACATTGGTAGAAATAGATTCTGTGACAACTGAAGGACATTGGACTTGTGGTTTCCTCCCTGCAGGTGGAGTGCCCTGAGTTTCCAGAGGACCTTCAGCACTGGGTCAACTTCATCTCTGCCAGCAGCCAGGCTCTCAGAGCCGAGAGTGGTCTGGAGGAGAAGAATAAATAAGATGCTGCACGGGCAGATATCAAGACTGGCTTTTTGTAAGACAGGCAGTTAACCAGCCCAGGATGCAAAGTGTTCTGAGAGAGACGTTTAACTTCTCATCACAGTTACTTGACTTAAACACACTTGTGCCTACACTTTATAAAACAAGTTTTACTTTGACCTCAATATATACAGAAACACTGGAATAACAGTGCACTGCACTGCTTTGAGAGGTAAATCATTGGTACTTATTCAGTAATGGAAACATAATGTGATTGTATAAAGTGTAATATGTTGTTCTATGGCAGCAATAAAACTAATGCAGGAGTATAGTTTGGAGTTTTTACTGTAACCACCTGTAAAATCATAAAAAAAAAATATAAACAAAAAATAAAAACAACAGGTTAGATATTAGAAAAAGAAAGAAACAGTTGCCAAGAAATAGAAGACTTTCAACAATTAGAGATTACAACAAGTATTTGCACAGTATGCACTAAAAGTCAATCACTTACTGTCAGATCCATAAATATTTTGACGTTGACACAATTTCTAGCATTTGGGCTCTGCTCCACCACGATGGATTTGAAATTAAACAAAGTGTGCTTTAAGTGCAGACTTTCAGCTTTAATTTGAGGTTATTTGCATCCAAATCAAGTGAACAATGTAAGACTTACTACACATTTTATATGTGTAGTATATGTTTGTCCAACTACTTTTTTTACCAAAAGTAGTTGGACAAACGAACATAATCATTAAACAAATCGTCATTTTAAATATTTGGTTGTAAATCCTTTGCAGTCAATGACAGCCTGAAGTCTGGAACCTGATGCTGGGTTTGGTCCCTGGTGATGCTCTGTCAGGCCTCTACTGCTGCTGTCTTCACTTCCTGCTTGTTCTTGGAACATTTTCCTTTCAGTTTTGTCTTTGGCAAGTGAAATGCATCCTGACTTGTATTCAGGTCAGGTGATAGATTTGGTAATGGCAGAACATTCCTCCTCTTTCACTTAAAAGCTCTTTGGTTGCTTTCACAGTATGCTTCGGGTCATTGTCCATCTGCACCATGAAGCACCATCCAATGAGTTCTGAAGCATCTGGCTGAATATACGCAGATAATATTATCCAAAACACTTCAGAATTCATCCTGCTGCTTTTGTCAGCAGTCACATCATTAATAAATAGAAGAGAAACAGTTCCATTGGCAGTCATACATGCTCACACCATTCCACTACCATCACCATGCTTCACTGATGAACTGGTTTGCTTTGGATCTTGAGCAGTTCCTTCCCTTCTCCAGACTCTTCTCTTCCCATCATTCTGCTAGAAGTTGATCTTTGACTCATCTGTTCATAGGATGTTGTTCCAGAGCTGCACAGGCTCTTTTAGATGTTTTTTTTGGCAAACTCCAATCTGGCCTTCCTGTTTTTGAGGCTCACCAAAGGTTTACACCTTGTGGTGATCCCTCTGTTTTCACTCTGGTGAAGTCTTCCTTAATTGTTGACTTTTACCTCCTGGAGAGTGTTCTTGATCTGGCCCACTATGGACAGGATTCTTCTGTCATCCACCACACTTGTTTTTTGTGGTCTTCCAGGTCTTTTAGCGTTGCTGAGCTCAGCAGTGCGTTCTTTCTTTTTAAGAATGTACCAAACAGTTGATTTAGCCACGCCAAAGTTTTTGCCATCTCTCTGATGGGTTTGTTTAGATTTTTTAGCCTATTGATGGCTTGCTTCACTGTTTATAACAGCTCTTTGGACTTCATATTAAGAGTTGACCTCACCAGATTCCAAATGCAAATACCACACCTGACATGAACTCCAGACCTTTTATCTGCTCCTTGTAAATGAAATAATGAGGGAATAACACACACCTGGTCATGGAACAGCTGAGCACCCAATTGTCCAGTTACTTTAGGTCCCTTAAAAAGGTGGAGGGCACATATAAAATGTGCGGTAATTCCTCCACTGTTCACCTGATTTTGATGTAAATATCCTTAAGTTAAAGCTGAAAGTCTGCACTTAAAGCACATCTTGATTGTTTCATTTTAAATCCATTGTGGTGGTGTACAGAGTCCAAATGCTGACAATTGTGTCAGTGTCTAGACATTTATGGACCTCATTGTACCTTGTCTTTCTGTAAATAGTGTAAATGAAGGAGCCACCAGTGGACAGAATATCGTTGGTGACGAGTCAAAGTAATTTAAACTTTTCCTCAAGTAAAAGTAAAAACGCAGCAACGTAGAAGTACTCCATTACAAGTAAAAGTCAAGACTTCACAATCTTGTGTACATAAAAGTATAGAAGTATGATCAACAAAATGTATCATACATTGTCACATTTTTAATTGTCACAAATGCACTTTAAGGGTTATAGTTTTTAATGTAAAATCTTGCTTCAAAAAAGGTTGTTTAGTAAATGTAGCAAAGACAAATATATAATATTTCATGTTGAAAAGGTAGATTCAGCACAAGTATGAATGGAAATAATTAGGTGATCTAAATGCATCACATTTTTAATGTTTGCTCAGCAAGCTCATGGTAGTTTATACAGTAAAACTCTTCAAGAGAAACAAAACTTATGATGTTAACAGGAGCCCACCAGGGTGATGGAGCCTATTAGATTTGCAACAGATTATAAAATACCTGTTGATAGACAACAATCTCAGTTATACTGCAGCTAGCTGATTGTTATTATTGCAGCAGGTGTTTAAACTGAAGCTAGTTACTGCACTTTAGTTCTTTAATGTTCTGTTTCTGTAGCAACAGAAAATTAATTTGAAGCTGACAGAATTTTGATGTTGTTTCTAAAACAACAGAACCTGAGAATCGACTGAAGCAAATTGCTGCAGATTATTTACTCTCTTTTGTAGGTTATGGTGAACATAAAATATCTCTCCCGCACTAGCTTTATAAAACTGTCAATTTCAACAGACTAAAAAAATACCAACAAATTTGGTCGGCAATAATAAATAACAACCAAAACAGGTAAAGACAATTCATGAGATTCACAGATTTAAAAAAAAAAAAAAAATTAAGTTCTGTAGATTTTAGGGCAAATAAAAAACAAGCCAAAAAAATTAATCTGTCCATCCAGTTCTGAGAAATTGTTTGTAAATTTAAAATTTTGCAAATAAAAAAAAGAATCTTCACAGCAATTCTGATAAATTACAATATTACAGGTTGAAAAGAAAATATACATTAGTAGATTTGATTAAACGGGGATATATGTATTTACGTTAGACGCTGAATTTGAAAACGGATTCATGTAACCATGCCGACAAAGTCAACCAATGAAATTACTTGTCGTCACACACCCGGAAGTCATGTTCATTCATTCTACCGGTTTCTGCAAGTTGCATCGCATCTCATGGTAGCACTCTCTTCGGGACGCACAGTGAGTTTCACAGACATAAATATATAGTTCAGTCGTCTTCGTGGTTGTTACTTTAATGTCGACATCGAAAAAGCTAAGAGTGGTGACTTTACGCATAAGAGTGTGTTCGTTATTCTCCCGAGGACACGGGCTGCTGGCAGCTAGCCGCTAAGCTAACAGATTTGGCTGTCACAGCAGGTTCATTTGAGCAGAGCAGCTTCCCAGTCCGCTCAAGGTTGAAGTGGCTGATTGTGGGAGTGTGCTGCTTCTGTGTTTTTAAACAGAATATTGTGTCAGCTTGTGAGAGATGAGTGACCTCTCGTTTTCCTACACATGTGCATTGTCATTGATGAGGTCAAAGATGCATTTAGTTTGATATTGAGAGTGCTCATGAGTTTAGAAGACACTGGTATTAGCTTTAGCAGGCAGCCTTTTCAAAACTGCAGATTACTGCCTTCACATAATAACAGCATTTTTAATTATATCATGCATAATTTTTGTCTTTAAATGCACCAGTTTTGATTCTTGACAGTAATGTTTTTACTGTTTTTCCAGAGAGATGTTGCTGCTGGTGCTGGGTGCCCTCCTCCTGCTCTTCTGCAGCCTGGATGTGTGGTACTTCCTACGGGGGGCCCAGGTGTTTTTCCAAGTGTGGTTTCAGCCCAGAATATGGGACATTCTAGCTGAGCAAAGCATCGAAGGCATGGTCCTTCCACACGATTTGGACTACTTGGGCCACATGAATAACTCTCGGTATCTGAGGGAATGTGACTTTGCTCGCTTCCACCATTACATGAGAAATGGGTTGTTCATGGCCTCACGCAAACTGGGGGCCAGATTGGTGGTAGGGGCCTCCACCATCCGGTACCGGCGCTCTTTGGCCTTCCGTGAGGCTTTTGAGATTCGAACCAAAATAGTAAGCTGGGATGAGAAGGCCTTTTACCTGGAGCAGCGCTTCGTGTCAAAGAAAGATGGCTTTGTGTCGGCAGTCATGCTCTGTAGGCAGAATGTGGTGCACTGCAGCCCAGAGAGGATTATCGAATTTATCTGCAAAAGGAAGGTAGGTAAAGTGTTGGTGTGACCGTTGTAGGGCTGCATTTAATGGGTGTTTTCTATATTGATCAATCTGCCCACGATTTTCTTGATTAGTCATTCTGTTTAGTCTGTCAAATGATCAAAAAATGCCCAGAAATGTCCATTTCAGTGTGATGGTATGAAATTGCCTATTTTCATACATTAGTAATACGTAGTTTTATACTAAATAGCATAAAATTTCCAGGTTCAAAGTAGGTTTGAAAGGTGAAAACCAACACGTGTCAGCTTCTTCAGGGTTTCACTGTTAATAAAGCCGAAATGCACTAGTTTGCCTTTTAAAGTCTTTAACCCACTAAAGTAAAGATCTTTTCTTTTTAAACCCTCCTTGTGTTCTTGGACTTTGATTTTTATGGAACTTGCTAGGTTTTAATTCTTGCATCGTCGTCAGTGACTTAAAGGAATATAGTTGCTGATTATTCAATATTAATAGCTAAACATATTTTGTTTTTGATCAATCAATCAGTCATTATGTCTGTAAAACAGCAGGTTAACAAAGCCTAACATGATATCTTTAAATTCTGCTCTGTCCAGCCAGAATCAGAACCCCCAAATATTGTATATATGATCACACAACACAAAGAACGCAATTTAGAAGCTTGAACCTGAGACATAAAAAACTTAAACCTCTGTTAGGTCATCAAAGTCGTTGCCATCAAATGCTCACTGGACTAATTGTTTCACCATGAGACTGTGGCTTCATTCTTTACAAACATTGTTTGTGTGCAGATCGAGTGCCCAGAGTTTCCCGAGGACCTCAAACACTGGGTCAGCTTCATTTCAGCCAGCAGCCAGGCCCTGAGAGCAGAGAGTGGACTGGAAGAGAAGAACAAGTGAAACCACACCATGACGCCACATTTCATGAGTGTAGACACATATCATAGCATTGCACGTAGATATACAGTAAACACACACACAACAACAACAACAACAGTGAAACATTGTAGAGAGTTTTAGTTGACTTTGAAGATTCCACTTACCTCTGTTTTGGGTTTATCCTACCTGTTGTGTATTTCAGTATGATGTTAAACTTAGAACAGCTAAATATGAAAACTTGAACTATAAGATGTTCTATGATTTAAAATGCAGCGTATGCATTGGGATCATGATGAAAGTTTTTCTTTTAAAAAGAAAGTGAAACAGGAACATAGCTTTATCCTCGCTGCTTATTGAGTAGTTGACTGTGAGTAGACTGGCATCTTCGTTCTCATTTAGCAATATCTTCGACCTTCAGATAAGCATGTAGAGCAAAAATTAATCTTCCACTGACATCAATGCATGTTTTGAAACAACCAGAATATTTTTGTGCCTGTTTCTTGTAGTTAACGTATACTTGAATAGAAATCAACACCATGTACCAACAATTGTTTTAATTTTTCAATTGGTGTTTTGCACAAGTTGACAAACCACATTCCTATTACCAATCTGTAAGGGAATATTCCATTTAGAAGATCCACTGATCAGGTCTTTAAATTTAAAATACATGCATTTAAATTGCGGGCTCTTCTTGATTGTAACTGCATGTGATTTTAAGAGAAAGTGCTTGAATTTTGATTGACAGCTGTGATAAGAAAATGCTAACACGAGGTTGCTGGCAATTTTTCGAAACCTGCAACGCACAATAAAATCTGAATGTTTGAATGATGTTTTTAGCGAGCCAGCTATTTGAAATCTGCAGCCTTTTTGTTCAGTGCTTCCGTTTGCGACCAAAGTAATGTATTATTTCTGTATGGAGGAAATGGAATTTCTAGAGATGTATGTCTAATCTGTTTTATTTATGTTGTGAATGCACTGACCACAAAATCCTGTTCAATTCACTGACGTCTGAAGATATAAATAGTCTGTTTATTTTCCGCTTATTATTTGCATTGTATTCAAATGGATTCATGTACCGGACATTATTTATTGTGTTTGTTAATTATTTAAATGCATTTTGAATTAAAAATGCACTGGGAACTGTACTTGAGTGTTTGGGGTTTTTTCCTAGGCGTGTGGTTGTACTGTGGTTTGAATATGTTTTCGCTGCCGTTAAATTACTGTCAGTATGTTTTAGGAAAATGAAACGGATGTCTGCTCTTGATAAACAGCCTCTAGGTGATAGTAAACAGTTGAACTTCTTGTTTGAGTTTGTAAATTCTTAGCTGAAGACTCTTTACAATCGGGAGCTGGTCAAACTGGATTTCTGGGTTATATGGTATGTCTTTATAAACTACCAGTCAAAAGTTTGGACACACCTTCTCATTTTCTTTGTCATCATGAGTATTTACATTATAGATTCTCACTGAAGGCATAAAAACTATGAATTAACACATATGGAATTATGAAGTAAACAAAAAAGTGTGAAATTTGTCAAAACGTGTTTTACATTTCAGATTCTTCAAAATAGCCACCCTTTGATTACTGCTTTGCACACTCTTGGCATCTCTCCATGGGCTTCATGATGTCGTCTTGATGCCTTCAGTGAGAATCTACAATGTAAATAGTCATGAAAATAAAGACAAAACATTTAATGAGAAGGTGTGTCCAAACTTTTGACTGGTAGTGTATGTATTTAAGATAAATAGTGAGTGCATAGTGAGTTTCTTTAGGCGATGGTAAAATATAGCCAGTTACAATTATTGAGACACAATTTTACTTGTACTCGTGCTGTATGTATATAATTCCACCATCATACAAAGGAAGTACTGTACTTTTCACTACACATCATATAGTTACTTCTGTCTTTGCAGATAACAATTCTATATTAAAGACATTAGGTTTAAACAAGATTGTTAAAGTCACTGCTATAACATACCTAAAAGTTTCTGAGTAAGTAAAGTTGTAGCTAGGTCAGATACCAATGGTTAATGCATATTAATGCACTTGTGATTAGAATAACAGTCCAGTAATATAATGTCACTCACATGGCCATTTTCCTGCATGAGCACTTTCAGGTACAAACATTTTCTTGAGAAAATGTCTGGACTTTAACAAAAAGTTTGATTTTGATTGCAGGACATTTGCTTATAATTATTTCAGAATTAGTCCTAAAATATATTTTTATATATATATTTATTTCTGGCTGTTACCTCAGATTGCTCAGTTGCTTATGGCAACAACAATTTTGGATCCTTCAAAAATAAAAGCACCAGTTCTACTGTCAACAAAAACAAATAATGTAGTCAAATAACTATATCGGATTAGCCTGTCATCCTTACATTATAGTTTCATTTGTAATGTTTTTAGTTTGTTTAATACAGCTTCTACAGTTAAACATTTTATATTCTGTCTACAGCTTAGCCATTAAAATAATGTAAGCATTGGTGGAAAGTAACTGAAGCAAACCTTTTCTAATGACATTTTGAGGGACCTTTTTTCATTTGATGCCATTTTATGCCTATACCTTGTGGAGTACTCCAGTAAAGTTTAAAGGCAAATGCATTAATACATTAATTTAAGAGCCAAACTGCATCTGTCTAATATATCATATTTAAAAAATAAATCTATGTATTTTAATACTATAAAGGCAGTTAAGCATCCTGTTTTGCTACAGAGGAGATAACACTACACAGCTGTGTATAAAGTAGTTAAAATGAGCTCCATCTTGACCAGTATTACAGCGTTAAAATGCTGAATACACGTTGACATATCCACCTGTTGTAATAAAACATTCTGAAACCGACCTTTTTAGTTTTTTTGTGCATGTTTCAGATACTTCTGACTTTAACTGAAGTAAAACTTCTGATGGCGGTGTTTTACTGTTTGTTATTTTTGTTTGTTTTACATACATTGGAACCCTGCTTTATGAATTTTTATATATTTCTTTATTCAATTATTCATTTTACACCAGCTATTACACCTTTGACTTTAGGATAGAATAAATATTTCTTCTGCCACCCTACATAGACCACATATCAAATAAGTATTGTTTATATTGCACAGTTAGGCAACACCTGATGAACCAAAGTGCTTTCCAGTAGAAAAAGAGATTAGCATTATGAATTCTCCTAAAAACCTTAAATATTAGGGCTAATACCGGTCCGTGTATTTATCTGGCAATTGGATATTCCGTTCTGAAACGGGTATTGAAAAACAAAAAACCAGTGGTTATTTGATCTTCGTTTTAAAATACAAAAATTAAAATTGAAATACAAGGCGTTTTTCGTTTTCATGATCAAAAAGGGATGTACGAAATTCTAAAAATGCTTTGATTTTCATTTTATATTTAGAATAACAAAAAAATAAAATCAGTAAGAGACAGAAACGAAAAAATGTCTTTTTTTTTTCATTTTCTGAGACCGGAAGTGATCATCAGCAACAACAACAAGATTCTCAGAGGGCGGAGCCAGAGAGCAGTGATTGGTCAGAGTGACTGAGAGCCAGAGAGCAGTGATTGGTCAGACCATAGCTAGCGTATCCAGTCTTCTATGTATATCTATGGTCGGCACGTCGGGTAGCATCTCTGGCTGCTGTTGACATTGTTTTTGGAGTAAAATACGGTAAGAAGATAAATACTTCTAACCTGTAGCGTTATTTTGTTGTACGTTAAGTCAGCGACTTGTGAAGAGTTGTGTTTTGTCGTGTTTGAGCAGTTGGTCCGGACGCGTTAGCTAGCTAAGCGGCTAAGTTAGCTAGCGGGCTAATTAACACAGGTGGCTAACTTAGCGCTGAACACCTGTGTTAGTTGCTGCAGCAGCTGTCCTCATTATTAGAATGACCTTCTCAACCGGTATTTCTCTGCTGTGTATTTTAGCTTTTAAAAAAGTTATTTTACTTTAAGGTTAACTGAAACCCGTTGAGCTGCACTGAAGTTTAACATTCAGCTGGTTTGAATTAAACCGTGCTTAACTTATTGCGCAACACTATCTCTCTGAATCTCCATAATTTCATTAAATTCCTTCTCTCTTCCACTGCTCAAGTTCAATCCAGTATATAAAATGACATTAATAGTGAATAAACTAACAACCAGCCATTGTATTTATTTATAATTGCATGTATTTGTAGTAAAACATGAGTTGAAACATCCTACTTTTGGATCTAGAACTACACAAGCCGTTCATTTTCAGTCACCTGATGAATTAAACTCCTCTTTTTATGTGAGGTTGAAGCAGAAAGTCTGAGTTAACAAAGAAAGTTCTTTATAATTTGTGATACCTGTTATCTCTGACTGAGGCTTTAGTTTTTGTTGAGCTGATTTACACATAGAAACTTTGTTCAGGAAAATTTCTCAGTAGCTCAGAGGACAGGCTGCTTTTTACACAACCTTGTAAGAGAATGTCTGTCAATGCTTTCAGCAGAATTTAGAAACACAACACTTCCTAAACAGATATTTTGAGGCTGTGAGGTTGAACGTTTGAGAGTATATCAGTGTGTTTGTTTGTGGTCTTTCTGTTTCTAGGTGGAAGCTGAATTAGTGAGGATGACTCCTGCTCCTGTCATCTCTAAGCTCCTCACACATCTTTACCTGCACATGAGGAAAATCACTCCTGTACAATGCAGGTATGTTTGTCATTATTATAAAAAGATGTTGCCTGGTGACCTGTCAGAAACCCATTATACAGAGTCAGCCAAAATAATGCTTACACACATCAGGAAAAGAAAAACTTGCATGAATATTTCAATACCAAATTTATTCAGACATCACGAGATTAATAAAAGTTATCTTTGGCCTCTACAATTACAAGAGGTGCTTAAAGTGGTGGCCACTGGCTTCCAGACATTTCTGTTGTGTTGTAGATGTCACTTGTTGATGCTCCATTCATGAGGGTAGCGCCATCTGTTGTGAAAACATCGTACAACAGGACACAGAGTTATCGTGATTTGATCAAACTTAGAATTTCACAATTATTTTGACTGACTCTGAACTTAATGAGAACAAAACTGTCATTTAATTGTTGCTCTGAAAGCTTCTTTAGTGAAAACCAGCTGGTGTTCTGCTTTGAAACAAACTGCTGTTGAGGTCTGTGTTTTTAGGTTTAACCCCACAGTTTCTGAATGAACTGATAGTTTTTTTTTTTCCTGATCTTTGTGGATGTTATAATTGATGGTAACATTTACTGATCATATAATCAGCATGACAATATAACAGTAGAATATTCTGACCACCTGACTAATACTGTGTTGGTCCCTTTATGTTGCTAAAACTCCTCTGACCCAGTGGTTCATCAGAACCTCTGGGGATGTCCTGTGGATTCTGTGGATCCTGTGGGTTGCAGGGTGGGTCCTACCTAGACCAGGCTGATCCTGGACCATCCCACAGATGCTCAATCAGATCTGGATGTGGGGAGTGTGGAACCCAGGTGAACAGCTTAGCTCTGTCGTGTTCCTCGGACCACTCCTGAGCAGTTTTAAGTTTGTCCTGCTGAGGGGGGCAGCTGGCATCAAGGACTGCTGTTGCCATGGAGACTAGGGGGTTGTTTGTCCTGCAGTGTTTAGGTGGTGGTACATGTCAAACATCCACATGAACGTCAAGGTTTCCCAGCAGAACGTTGCATTAGAACAAGATGATGGATGTTGTTCTCTTCAGCTGTCAGTGGTCAGAATGTTGTGGCTGATCGGTGGATCTGTCTGCCTTTACTCTGACATCCAGAGTTATACAAAAGTGTAGTATGTGTGCAGTGCAGAAGACATTTACTTTATTGTATGCAGTTTTTTTTTTTTTTTTTTTAAGGGAGAGCGTTTTTTTTTTCCACCCGAAGAAGACCTAATCTTTCCCTTCAAAGGATAGTTAATTGTTACTCCGGCTTCCATAGTGGTCCCATCAGAGAAAATCATATCCATATACAGATTTTTATTAATTCCAGGGCTGGTTCAGTAAAGATTATAATAATAACTACATCAGATAATTCTTGGTCGCAGTTGGAATTTTGCAGCCTGAGAGGTGGTTGAGAAGGTTTGCAGTTCTTGTTTTAGCAAAATATGTTATAATAGAAGATCTTTATTGTCATTGTACATGAAATTATCTGCAAACCAGCAAAGTGTATCAGTCTGAGGTATCTAAAAATAAATAAAGAAAAATGCTTCTAAAGCCAATAATAAACAGAATATTTTGAGGGAATATTCTAAAAAGGAAAGAAAAGCTCCATTCTCACTCCTCTCAGGATAAACTGTCATTAAAATTGACTTTAAATTTAGCTTCAACACGAGATAAAAACATTTACTTTCATTACTGATATTGTCAAGTTTTAATAAAGTACATGCTACTTTTATAAAATGATTAAAGTGAATAAATTGTATTTCTGTGATTTGTGTTTGATTTCTGTCTTTTCTCCTGTCATCCAGATGTTCAGAGGGAGATGATGCCACATCTGGTCCAGCTGATGGAAGGTCTTGAAGTTCTCTGACTGGCCTCGACTGAAGATGGTCATCTCACTGGATTTAAGGTTCAGATGTTCAGTAACAAACTCCACCAATGAGCCAACAGGGAAGCTTTAGGTTTATTAAATGTTGCTGTGAAGGTATCGCTGTTTTTCTAAGTTCTAATTCAACTTAGAAGTAAATCCTTCCATCTGAAAGGATTTAGTTGCATTAATAACCTCATAACATTCTAATTTTTATTCCAGTCTTGGCTGAAAATAGAATCTCTGTATTGATTCAGGTAAAAACTGAACTTCACAGCATGTTGAAGCAAAACAACCAGATGAAAACTGTGATGGTGTTGGATTGTCAGACCGTAATGTTGCAGCTCAAAGCAGCTTTTCTAGCTCAGTTCATTCTGACATTCAGCTATGAATCAACACAGCAGATGGTGATCCATGCTGTGGAAGTCTCACATCTCCTGATTTAATGGAGCTGCTTTGCACTTTTTACACTGTTTATTCACCAACACTTTATTTAATAAAAGTCCCATCTAGTTTTTATGAGGAATGTGATGTTTTAATTTCTCTGTGAATAACTGCAGTCTAATGCAACAGCTGGAGTTGTAACATCTGTCCTGATATTGATCATGAAGTATTGATCAGAATACTTATGGTTAGCAGTCATCCCTGAAGTTTTATATTAAAATCTTTACTTGTGTTGTGAACTTTGGTAAGAAGCAGAAACTTTAGTGTTGCCATGGATACATGAGTGTTAAATTCTGTCCATGTTTCCATTTTGGGAAATTCAGTCCAACAGATGAGTTTGTTTTTACTGCCAGCTACCATTCAGTCTGAGATATTAAGAATAAATAAATGTGCATAATGTGGAAATGAACAGATTTTCTTTTTTTTTTATTCCTACAAGTGCTGCAGGTAAAATTCCAGAATGTGGTGGAATTTAGTCTCACAGTCACAGACAACAAATATTATCTGAAAGTCGGGTTATTGTTGTTTATCAGCACAATACAAAAAGATTGTTAGAAATATTCCAGTTAAGACTCTAGAATATCATGATTTATGTAAATTTACCTCAATAATATGAATGTTCAGTTTAAGATTGTGCAGTGATATTATGTAAGTTTAGCTGATTAAAGTTTATGACTCTGCACTACAATATTGTTTACATTATTATTATATTTAGGGTCAGACCCTACAGTATTGAGATTAAGAAATCAAATATTCTATAAAATGTAAATACACTGAACTCATTTGGATATATTTAAGTGAGACTCTACAATATTATTTGACACAAATCTATCTAAATCAAAATTTTAATCATTTTTACTCCAAACATTTACTGGACTGATTTAAATATTAAAATAACTCATTTCTAATCCTCTGCTGTACATTCAAACCTGAGGCCTTAAATAGAAACACAGAAGTATCTGATTGAAGGAACTTCTGTAGAGTCCTGGTTCCAGAACATGATGATAGAATTATAGACAAACTTTAACAAAAGCTGCCTGAGAGTTTACAGGTTTTTATGCTGGATTTCTTCAGTAATTTAATGAGCGTTATCAGCAATAATAAAGTGTTCATTTGATGAACTTGATTTCCTAAAACATCCAGAATTGGAGCTCATATCTTTGGCAGCTGTAAAGTTTCTGCTCCTTCAAAGTTCACAACACAATGAATGAATTCCTAAAACACTCTCAATGCTGGAGAGCATTTGTGATGCTGAAGCAGTGACCAGTTTTTCTGTTTCTTCTCTGGAGATGCACAATGAGGGACGTCTGCAGAGACTGAGAAAGAGTCTCACCACATCCTGACATGAGGAAAGAGACTTTATTGAAGACTACAATGAGAAAAACTATCAGACAGCAGACAACATGCATTCACGGTGAGCTCTGAACATTTGATCTGGAACAGGAATTCAATAACGGCAGCATGAGCTTCATTTCAGTCTGTAGCTGCTGAATTCATGGATGAATCATCTGGCACTAGAGAGGAAGACCATCAAACATCCACGTCACGTCAGCTGATGGAGGTCCAAGAGTCTCACCGAACAAACAACCTACAGAGTAGTGATGTTAGGAGACGTGCCGAGGCTTCGTAGCGTGTGCCGAGTCATGGAGGGGGTGTTTCCATGAAGCGCGTATCGAGGCTTGCTTCATTTAGGGGAGGAGCCAAAATGATGACGTCCAAAGCCTCGCTGCCTGGCTGAACCACGTGACTGCTTCTGAAAGTGGTTCAGATTTTGCCGTGAGGTTTGACAGCAACATAAACCCCCCAGGCTCCGTTCAAAATGTGGGTTTTTGATAGAGAGTTGCGGTCAGTGGAGAGTTTGAATAGCTTGAATACTAGAGTTTGGAGAGTGTTTATATAGTCTGGATATAGTTTGGAGAGTTTAGAGAGTAGAAAGATAGTTTGGAGATTTAGGAGAGTGAGGAGAGAAGGATGGGTTTTAGGAAGGAGCCATCTAGGAAGAGGAGGATTTCCCCATTTCGATTTGATAATTTCTAATCAGGTAAGCTGAATCTAACATTATTACAGAGGCATTACCTTTGGTTATCAAGAACTGTATTTTTCATTGTTATTTTATTCAAAGGTGAGGTGTTTATTGTATGTGTGTCAAAAAAGGAATCGTTTAAAACCAAAAACTGTTGAGAAACTGTTATTTCTGAATGAAAGGAATAAAATGTCCCCTTTCCTGTGCATCGTTGTCCAAGTTACACAGCATATTCAGTACGATCTTCCTAGTTCCACACTTTCACTGTCCTCTGCCTGCTTAAGGCCATGGCATTTTCTTAAAGTGACAGAAAAACATTACACAACCTGCCACATTATATGATACTACCATTTTGGGGAAAATTTACACACACAGAATACATGAAAATATATTTTATTCTACACGTGACAATTTATCTAAAGAAATTAATTGGTCATACATTTTCTTGTATTTCATAGTCATTCCCAACAGCCATAACTGATAAAAATTCAATGCATCAAACATGTGGTTCAGATACAGCTGCCTGTGATTATACACCTGGCCAGTAGGTGGCTTTGTGTGCTCATGAAGCTTCAAGAAATGAACCGTTTCTCAAACCAATTGGCTCAAGTAGTTCAATGCCTCATGAGGCTTCATCTCACCATCACTACTCCAGAGTGAAGACCTCAAATCTGATTGGACGGCCTCCTATTCAGCCACGTGTGAACAAATGCCTCTAAGTTGATTTGTTTTCTAAAATAAATGTAGTTTGAGTCCTAATCTATGCCTGTGTGTTTGCTTCTTTACACTGCTGTTAACAGTTTAGGCTGTTAGATTGTTCCAGATAAGACAAGTACAAGATTCTTCAGAGCCGTTCTACCACGAGCCTGACAGGAAGAACTCCAACAGCTACTGAATGTTCCTGTGGTCTCCTCAAGGCTACAGGAGGAGTCCTACGAGGACGAGCCGGTCCACCTGATGGTGGCCAGTTGCTGCGGTTCAAAGCCAACACCGACTACGTGGACTTCTAGTGGACCACACGGAGGCCTTCAAACTGGACCAACAAGTTCAGCGACTCCCCGACTCGTGGGTCTGAGGACGCCGCCGAGCCTCGGTCCAGCCGGCCGCCTGTCTGTGGGTGTTTGAGTGCTGAGAGGTTTGTGGATGCATGTGAACGTTCTGTGTTGAAACAGCAGCTTTTGACTCACTAACGCCGGGAAAACCCAAGAGCTCCTTTATTTGTGACTTCCACTAAAAAACTGATGAAAATAAGTTTGCCAGGGTTCTGACTGATAACAGATTATTAAATAATGAAAATAATCGTTTAAATATTCCTTTAAACAATCCTTTTAGGTCTACATTTCCTTTACACTGACTTCTTGATATATGTACAAGTATTTTATGTGGAATATACCATTAAGCCTGATGTTCAAGGGTTCTTCTGGGAATATACCATTAAACCAACCTTTTAGGTAAATGTTCCAAGATGTTGGGTAGAATATACCATCACATAAACCTTTTAGGTCTACACTGGAAGATTTTAGAGTAGACTATTACTCCAAACCATCGTTTAGGTCTACATTTAAGGTGGAATACTCCTTTACACCAAGATTTTTTGGTCTACATTGAAAGATTTTAAGTGAAATATTCCTTTGAACGAACTTTTTAAGTTTATGTTCAAGGATGTTGCGTGGAATATACCATCAGACCAACCTCCAAGGTCTACAGTAGTGAATTTTAGGTGGAATATACCATTAAACTCACCTTTTAGGTCTACATTGGAGGACTTTAGGTGGAATTTTCTTCCAAACCGTCTTTTAATCTACATTTAAGGATGTTTAGGATGGTATATTCTTCCGAACCAACTTCTCAGGTCTACATTTCAGGTGGAATATTCCTCCATACTAACTTTTTTGGTCTACATTGAAGGATCTTTTCTAAACCACCCTTTCGGGTCTATATTTGAGGTTTTAGGTGGAATATTCCTTTTACCCAGCCCCTCAGGTCTCTGAGGATTTTGGATGGAATACTCGGTTAAACCAACATTTTAGGTGCATGTCCAAGGATTTTTGGTGGAATGTTCCTTTAAGGTGGATGTTTGAGGACCTTGTAGGTGGAATACTTCCTGAAACCAACCTTTTAGGTCAACATTCAAAGATTTAAGGTGGAATATTCCTTTAAACCAACCTAAATTTCATGTTTTGATCATTATCAAGTGAGAAACCTCAATCCAGACTCCTCATAATGACATTTGAGATTTATGCTGCTGTTATTTGTTTAGTCCAGACTAAATGACAGAAATCCACAACTGTAATTTTATTTCAGGACTCGGTTATTAAATGTCAGAACAATCCATGCGACTCTAAAAACTCAACAGCTTTACAAACTCTAAGATTAAACTCTCCACAAGGATCCAAAATAAGTTGGACTTCTACATGAGAGCTTGAATTATTCTTCATCTACTTCCTGAAAAGTTTGGTCAATAAAAAAGACAAAAACTAATATTTTCAGCTGAACTAAAGACAGACTTTGTGATTTTTCTGCTCACATGTTGTGTTGTTGTAAACTTACTCTTTCAAATAAATAGCTGCCTAACCGCCTGGAAACCAGCGTTTGTCCTGTTTTTGTGTTGCTCCTCGGCGACCCTAGACAGTCGGGTCGTAATGTTTTTTGAGCAACACACCATACTATGATGTTTTTACAATGATGGTTCTACTATGAAACCAGTTTGACATGTTCAGGTGTTCTTTGTGTGAAAACGCAGAGATTTCAGGTATCAGAAGGTGGTTTTCAACTTTCTTTGTTAACTTTCTGCCTCAACTTTAAATTTCCTTGACTAACCCAGCCCTCTGGACTTCCAGTAAGCTGTGTTCCTATTGGCTGTCCAGGTTGCTGCTAGGTGTTATCAGGAACACCTGAGCAGCTCAGTGTCTTCCTGCTTTATTTAGCTGCAGCCAAACATTTCCTCTTCTTCACCAGTGAACCGGGTTTGCCTCTGTTGCTTTAGTTTGTTCTTTAGGCGTTGGCTTGCAGCTTCCAGCAGTAAAATCGTCTTTAATGTGTTTCTTGGTGTGTTTTAAGGGCTTTGTACTGGATAGTTGTCTTGGTAAATGTGGTTCTTTAGCCACAGTTAGCACATGGTGCTAATGTGTGCAGTGATTAGTGGATTTGATGCAGCTGAGTTGTGTCTTTATCTTGGCTGTAGTGAGTCTTTAGAGGTTTTTGGTCAGACACATTCTGTATTCATGTTTGTGAACCAACGTTGGTTGTCCAGAAGGTAAGAGTTCCTGTCCTGATTCTCTGTTCTCAGAGGTTCTCTGGTTAGGCTGCAGGAGACTTTAGCGTTTGGGTTGTGCTAGTTTGGTTTTTGTACGGTTTCATTTGGACGACTATCTTGAGGCCCCTCCATGTGGTTTAGTGAGGTTTTCTGGAACAGTTCTACAAAGCAACCTGCAGCAGAAGAGACTTTGAGAGTTTTTAGGAAGTTCTGGAGACCAGACTTTAGAGCAGCAGAAACATTTGTCAGCAGTTTGAGCAGGAGAAGGTGAGCTTCAGAGTAGAAATGAGATGGAAACCTTCTTGACCCGTGTGGTGAGGTCCTGTACCAAGAGTTTGAGCAGGTTGTGAAGAGTCTGTAGTTCTTTGGTCTGAAAGCACAAGAAGAGTTGACTCATTAAAGGAGAAAACAGGAGATATTGTTGGTTCTTCTGTTGCTCTGCAGTTTCCTTAGACTGAATATCAAGTTTATTTTTTAAATGGTTTCCCATGTGAGCCCAAGAAGACTTCAATAAACTCCCTCCATCCCCTGGACACAACATATTTTATTACCATGTTAAGTCTTTTTTTTGAAATGTTTTGAGTTTTAATCATAGTTTTTTTTTCTCTTTGCTTGTTTAGTTTTGTCATCTGTGTGAAAGGTGCTAAACAAATAAAGTTGAATTGATAAACTGAATAATTGACTAACTCATGATTGTGACAACAAAAGTATTTTCATTGTGATGTAAGGGTTTATTTCATTTTTAAGGTTGGGGTTAAAATCTTGACAGAAAAAGAAGATTAAAGAAATAAACTACATAACAAAAAGCAATTAAATCAAAGGAAAAAATAAATTAATACAATAAAACTTTTAAAAATTTTTATTATTAAAAAGTATTTTTTAAATGTAATTATCGAAAATATTTTATCTGTAATTTGTAATATTTGTATTTTAAAAATTTAGTTTAATTTCATAATGACATGTATCTTGTTTAATTATCTAATTCAATATTTTGTCTGTTTAATATAGTTAAACATTAAATACAATTAAACTATATTAAACAGACAAAATATTGAATTAGATAATTAAACAAGATACATGTCATTATGAAATTAAACTAAATTTTTAAAATACAAATATTACAAATTACAGATAAAATATTTAGATAATTACACATTTAAAAAACACAATTAAACAAGAAGAATATTAGACATTTAAAAAAATACAAAACATTTAATTAGATTATTAAACCTTTAAAAAGACAAAACAATTAAAAAATTAAATGTTTAATTAGAAAATTACATCTTAAAGACAATAAAACGTCAAATAGGAATTAAACAGAAAATACAATGAAGCATTTAAAAAGAAAATTAAACATTAAAAGGTGGTAAAACATTTAAAAGGAAAAACCTTAAAGATTTAATCGAAAAATTAAATATTGGGAAAGAAAAAAAAATTCAAACAAGGCGATAAAACATTTGAAAAAACAATTAAACATTAAAAAGACAAAACATTTCGAAATCAAATCAGACATTAGAAAAGAATAAAAGGTGAGAAAAGAGCAAAATGTTTAAGAAGAATCAAACTAAAGACAAAACATTTGAAAAGACACCAGTTAGACTTTAGAAGATCAAATTAAACAGAAGAGACAATAAAACGATCAAAAAGAGCAAAAACAGATAAAGTTCTTAAAGCGTTTTCTAGTCTGAAATGAAAACATCAAGTTGTTTCTTCAAACATTTCCTCTTTCTATGTTCTTGGTTTGATTGTGGATAGATTTACTAAGAACTCATTTCAGAAAACTGCTTTCCAGATAAAGTCTACTAGTAGTTGAAGGCATTTATCGAACTAATGTTACCTTCTGATCTCCACAAACTTTACTGTTCAGTGAAGAGAATCAAAGTTTGTTAAGGATTTCTAAAAAACCCACAGGTGAAGGTCTGAGAAGACCTCAGATGGATGGTCTAAATGTGAAATCAAGACTCATGGTCACAAGTTTTAAGGCTACTGTTAACCAGAAAGTTCAAACTAACAGAGAAGTAGTGAGAAACTTTTAAAACTTCAGTCCTCAGAGTGTCTGAAGGTTCAAACTAACAGAGAAGTACTCAG
The DNA here is from genome assembly GCF_022539595.1 of Amphiprion ocellaris. NCBI lineage: Eukaryota > Metazoa > Chordata > Actinopteri > Pomacentridae > Amphiprion > Amphiprion ocellaris. The sequence continues at coordinate 21,947,629 of NC_072775.1, forward strand.
GGACTTTTAAAATTTCAGTCCTCAGACTGTCTGAAGGTTCAAACTAACAGAGAAGTACTGAGAAACTTAGAGGATTTCAGTCCTTGGACTGTCTGAAGGTTCAAACTAACAGAGAACTACTCAGGAACTTAGAGGATTTCAGTCCTTGGACTGTCTGAAGGTTCAAACTAACAGAACTACTGTGGGACTTAGAAAATTTCAGCCCTCAGACTGTGTGAAAGCTCAGGTCCTGAGGACTCGGGAGGTGTGGAGGCTTTGGAAAGTCTTGGAACTGAGGGTTCCACCCTCCAGCACAAAGGCTGAAGTCCAACCTCCTGAGAAAAACGGTCGAGTCGAGACTCGAGTTAAAAAAAAAACTCGAAAACGACAAAAAATAGATGATAAATGCGCAAAAAAAAGAAGAATTAGTATCTGAGCGAGTAGCTCAGGGGATAAGAAGACAGACTACCAACTGGAAGGTCGCAGGTTCGAGTCCCGCCACCGGCCTTTTTCTTTCTTTGTCTTTGTCAGGATTTTCAAAAACTTAAGAAGGGTCTGGTCTTGAACCAGCGACCTGCAGCTCCACAGGCAAATCCTTAACTCACTGAGCTACAGATCAGATGAAAAGAAATAAATTCGTCGTCCCTTTGGCATCGTAGTTCCTGAAGTGACCACATGGGCGGAGCCAAGGCGGAGTCTGGGTGGAGTCAGGGCGGGGAGTAGGCGGGGAGGTGGGTGGCGGCCTCCCCCCTCTACTCCCCCACCTCCCCCCACCGCCCACCACACCTTCCCCCGCCCGACGAGTTTTTCGAGTCACCGCGAGTTCTTCGAGTCTCCACGGGTTTTCCCGAGTTTCTGGTCTTTCCACCAGGTCGGAGGCAGAACAAGTTGTCATGAAGAGGTGTTGAAGTCGGCCAGGATGGACTGACTTTTTACAGCGACTAGAAGGACGACGACTAGAAGAGCAGGTCTTTAACCACCATCCATAAAATCCATGGAGTCGCTCCAGAGAAATGAAGGGACATCAACTTTTATCAACCTCCATCCAGATGTTCAACTTGATATCTTTACTTGGACATTTTTAGCACCACAAACCTTTAGTATCAGCACTTTTATCATTTATTAGCACTTTAATGGAATCCACCAGCAGATTTACTTTTTGTTGAGAAACTTTATTCTTGTCATCGTGGGACTGCAGTATTTAAAACTGTTCCTTCTATTTGACCTCATGTTTATTAGTTTTAGTGGAGAAAGTTATTTTAATTGTCGATTAATCTCCTAAAAACCAAATAATAAATTGGGTTAGTCAAGAGCTTTAAATTTCTTAATTTGTCATATTTTAAGTATGACAAAAAAATATAAAAATAAAGCATCTTGAGACAATTTGACCTGTAACTGGCGTTATATAAATAAAATAGAATTCAAATTGTATGTATCTTGTAATGTTGGAGTAATTCAGCCATATATGTTGGAAAACACATTTTCTTTGACCATTAATCTGTTCATTGTTTTCTCCAGTAATTCATTTCTTGTTTTGGTTTATAAAATGTCAAACCCAAATATATTCAGTTTACTGTCATAAAAACCAAAAAGATTTACATTCATGATGCAGGAATCAGGTAGTTTTTCACTTTTTATCTTAGTTTAGTCAGAAAGATAGTTGATAACGTGTGAATTGTTGCAGCTTGTGAGCCGTAGAAGGTTTTAATCTTTGGGGCCGAGTGTCAAAAAACATTTAGAAACCAATATCAACAAAACACTCAAAGATTTGAACATCATTTGCATGACAATGTCAAATTAAAGGACATTTATTTCCAACGTAAATGTGTGATATTCATCCTCTGGAGCTTTCTCTTCACATCGTCTTCCACCTGGACTGGTTTGGTCGGGAGCATGTGCAACAAACATTTGAAAAACTGCACTTTAACATCAATGAATGACACTGAAGTTTAATCTCTACATAAATGAGAGTGAGTCTGGATGTGCTGCTCTTTCATTAACTCCCAAGTTTAGGGAAAGTTAAAACAAAAGAGGACAGTTCAGATAAGACTTGAGAATGAGCTTATTTTGAACAAACATCTCAGACTTTCTGAGCTTCAGCACCTCTAGCAAGATATTTTAACAACAAGCAACTCAAGAGATCCAGAAGTTGGAGAGAGTTAGCTTTAGCTGAGCCAAAGAACATGTGGGACGCTAACCTAGCAAACATTTCGGACTTTCCTCTGTGAATTCTGAGAAATAATTTCCTGTTTAATGACAGAGCTACACATCTTAACTCAGTCTCATTAAAACAGACTCTAATTCAGTGTCATCCATCCATATTAAAGTGCAGTTACCCAAAATGTTTGTTGCATGAGCTCCAACAAAACCTGTCCAGGTAGAAGGCCACTTTGACAAACAGGAAGCGGAAGATTCCAAGCAGATTTATAGAAGGGGGAACCGGACTGTACTAAGTGTGGTCGAGTATAGAGGGGTGTTTTGTGGGTTTTTAAGGCTGATAATGATTATTAGTGAGACATTTGGAGTCAATATTCATTTGCAGTAAATGAAAGTATTTAAAATCTTGGAGTTAAACTTAGAAGAACACAAACTCTAACAGAAAACTTTGTTGATACGTTTTTGTTTTGTTTACAGATGTTAAGTTAAAGGAGTTTTATTCGTGACGTATAACCAATCAAATCACTCCAGAAGACAGAGCGACCACAGGTAGATTAAGGTTCAGAGCCAAAGTAGCACCATTTTTAAATGTATTTATTACCGTAAATCAATAAAAAATAAAATATTGATAATCAGTAAATCAGTCATCCAAAGTTGTTTAAATCAATCCAACTGGACTTTAAGAAGGTTCCTTGAAGACGTTTCACCTCTCATCCAAGAGGCTTCTTCAGTTCTGGTGGTGGTTGATGTTGCCTCAGCTTATAACCTCTGTGAGGTGTGGTCAGTGTTGTGAAGGAAAAATTACTCACTTTCTCACGACTGAGGTGGTTCTAGTGTATAACAGCCTAAATGCTGAGTCATCCAAATGGTCACCCTTGACTCATGGTTCTCCTAGATAGAGGATCAAGCTTGCGTATGCTCTCTCTGTCCCCTAATATGACCCTGAGACAGACAGACGCTTGGTAAACATAACATAGGATAAAAGACAACTATCTGGCTGACGACGTCAGAACAAGATATATTGCTGTGTTCCTGTTCAGATGGATCCTGAACTAACAGTCCTGCCTCCACATTTAGAGTATAACATAAACATGGCACGCCTTCCCAAACGGTATATATGCCCAAGACCAGAGAGACTCCTCAGAACTGATGCTGCCAGTGCTCACGTCACTGTGTTACTCGCTGTATCATTTCTCCTGAATTCAGTAAACCTTATTCTCACATAAGCCCTGAGTCTCTAGAGTGTCCCTGAGTTTGCCTCCTGATTCCTCTTTTGACATCGCAGAATTCCCTAACAAGTGTTATTCACATTCCGACGACCATTGCCAAGGCCGTCTAGCCACAATTTCTACAATTCTACAATGTATGTCCTCTTTGCTTTGACTGTTGTTATTTGTACAATATATCGATGTATAATGATAGGCGTTTTTTCATACCAAAGGCTATACTATGATGTTTTCTAAGAGACATACGATGCTACTCTGTTTGTTCTGGCCCTGGGCCACTGCATTCCTCCTCTGTTGTTTTCTGGATTGTACTCAGCTGCATGCCTTCGTCCACCCGGCCTCCGTTGACTCGTCCCGCCTGCCGTCTCTGGAGCTGAAGCTGGATTGGAACAGACCAAAGTACAGTCCAATCACGATGCCAGCTGCCTCTCAAAAGGCTCCATCTGGTGGAACTTCTTCTGAAGGGAAGCTGAGCTGGCCCGGCAGAACTTTGGAGATGTGTTCCAGTGGTTGGTGGATGTGTGGGGGAGAAAGAGAGGGACCTTTGAATTGTACAGAAAGGAAAACAGGGAACTCATTGGTAGTTTTAGTTTAGGGTGCTACTACGGAGTGTTTTTGGGTTTTAAGAGGTGAACAGGAAGAGTTTTTTTTCGTATTGATTATCTTTTACTTTGTTCCTGGTTGGAATGCCCATCAATGTCAATTTGAAGTTCACCTTTAGTTCTGTTTATTTATTTTTATTTTACTAACACCCATTTGCTTTTAACTCCCTCACATGTTGTGTTGTTGTAAACTTACTCTTTCAAATAAATACTCGTCTAACCCTCTGGAAACCAGCGTTTGGACTGTTTTTGTGTTGCTCCTCACCTACTTCAGACAGCCGGGACAAAACAACGTTTTGTGGACCAAAGGCTATTACTATGAACGTTTTTTAGAGCGACATGCTATTACTAAGACTATTTTTAGAGAGACATGCTACTACTATGACGTTTTCAGATGCGACAATGCTACACTGATGACGTTTTATAGAGCGACATGCTATACTATGCAGATTTTTAGGACGACATGCTATACTATGACGTTTTTTGACCAATGGCTAAACTATGACATTTTAGAGCGACATGCTATACTATGACGTTTTTTGAGCCACATGCTATACTATGACGTTTTTTGAGCGACATAGCTATACCTATGACGTTTTTTAGAGGCGAACATGCCTATACTATGACGTTTTTAGAGCGACATGGCTATACGATGACGTTTGTTGGGTGACACTCTATACTATAGGCTTTTTAAATTGACATATTACTATGACGTTCTTTTTTTGTATTTGTTTTTTTTGTGTTTTAGCAACATATAAGAATTTGATCAGTTTTAAAAATTACTATACTTTTACTTGTGCAATGAAATATTATTCTATGGCATTTTTTAGACGATATATACTCTGATGTTTTCTTGAAAAACATACTATTTTGACAATATACTGCACTATGACATTTATTGAACCACATATCATACTAGGGCTGCCACAAACGACGCGTCGACGAATCGCCTGAGCACGATACGTCATCAAAAGCGGAAGTGAGCGCGCAATGCAACAGAAATCACCGTCCAAGTGGAGCGTGGAACACGCATGGACATCTGCGCTGTATCGTGCATATATAGTATATGCACGATGCGGCGCGGATGTCCGCGCTGTATCGTAAACGCGGATGTCCACGCTGTATTGTGCATATATAATATATGCATATACTATATATGCACGATACAGCGCAGATGTCCATGCGTGTTCCGCGCTCCACTCGGACGGTGATTTCTGTTGCATTGCGCGCTCACTTCCGCTTTTGATGACGTATCGTGCTCAGGAAATTAGTCGACGCGTCGTTTGTGGCAGCCCTATATCATACATGACAATTTTAGGCAACATCCTATCATTTTGCACTTTTTGAACAATATAATAATCAGTTGGGTTTTTTGCCGACATGCTATACTATGAACTACAGGCCATACTATGTTATTCTTGAGTAAAGTATACTATACTTTGACATTTTCTGAACTACATCCTATACTATGGCGTTATACACAGAGTGCTTTGGTTACATGTTGATTTATAATCTAGATTTTTTTCTGTTTTGTTTTTTGACAGGATTACCACAGACCTGACCGTGAACACCGTTGACACCCACCTGAGGGAGACGCTGCCTAAGATCTCAAGGCTGCTTGGTCGTGGTCTTTCTGGTCCTGCTCCAGAACGCCTTCATCAACTACGTCTTCTTTTGAAGAGGCCCTCAGATGCTGCAATCTCTGACCTTCAGGAGGAACTGCTGCTTTCACTCTGTAACGAGACGGCGGTTATGGCGGCTTTGAGTGACAGTTTAACATCCATCAAAACGGAACTACAGACAGTTAAATCTGAGCTGTCGGTCAGTATTTCAAACATCAAGTCCAACCTGGCTGCCCTAAAGCACGCTGTGGGTGAAACGGAAACTTCACTCTCCACATCACCGACGACATCGTCACACTCCAAAGCAGAGCACCTGTCTGCTGAACTTTTAAAAGTGGACTATAAATGTGAAGAATGTGAGCAGCAGCAGACTGTGAGCAGCGGAACAGATGTGATCAGAAAGAAGTCATTTTCTTTTTTCTTTTCTTTCTGGTTGACTTGATGCTGTCAGATGCAGATGTTGGAGCTGATTCTGATCTTTCAGGATAAAAAAGCTGCTTTTCCTTCACAGACTTTTCAGGAAGTTATTCTCTCGGGTTTTCTCTGCTATTTATATTTTTATTATCTGTGATTATTTCATTATTTCTTTATTGTAAAAATAAAGTTTGAGGCATAAAGACTCATTTAGTTATTTTAATCCTGAAATCTTTGATGTAGCAGAACTAAACTTCCATTTTCCTTCTTGCACTTCTGATACTAGAACTAAACGTATCTTCAACACAGATCATCTGGTTTTAATGAATCAGCAGCAACATCACAACAACAAATGAGACAATTTTCAACAAATTAATGAAACTGATGTCATTTAAAACTATCAGTCTGTTTTAGTGTCAAATGAAAGCTGATTACTGACAACTAGAACATTAATGTTACTGTTTTAATCACATTTAAGTTTCCTGAACGTTACATTAATGTCAACCAGCCACAGTTTTATGAACTTAATCAACCACATTACAGGAGCACAACACACTTCAGCTGTTTACATGAAACTCAACACATTAGCTTAATGCTACGTTAGCTTTAATCAGGCTACAACTGAGCAGCTAGCTCGGTTAGCATCGCTAACATTAAAGCTAATATTTACTATGCTAACTTTCTTCTCTGGTCAACACACACTGAAACAAACTCCACCAACATCTGGAGTGCATGGCACACATTACATCTGACACTAAAGTTGCATATAAAGTGCATTAAAAGCGGCACCGATACGAAAATAAACATTTACTTACCGAACTATCAGAGTCCTTTCAGTGTCTGCTGGTAGAATCAGCCGAAGGCAGAAAACTGGTTAAAACAAGCCAACGGGCAGGAAAACTGTCTGTGGAAAATGTTGTGCTGCTCCACCGATAAATAAACCAACAGTTATTATATCAGAATTAATCCAAACGAGGAGAGCAGAGTCTCTGCTTCCTCCATAGGACCTGTCAATCGTTCCAGACCGGACTGTCAATCAAGTAGTCCCGCCCCCTGGCTTCGCAAAACTTTAACGCTCTATAAAAATCAGTAGTTATTTATTTTAAGATCGGCCACCTGATCTCTCATTTTGACCATGAAAACTAACGAAAAAATATGTCTTTACAGTCTGCAGCGTACTCTGTTTGGCTCCACACTTGCGGATGACCACTTCCGGTCTCAGAAAACGAAAAAACGGACCTTTTATCGTTTCTGTCTCTTACTGATTTTACTTTCTTGTTATTCTAAATATAAAACAAAAATCAAAGCATTAAAAAAAATCGTATATCCCTTTTTGATCATGAAAAGGAAAAACGCCTTTCAACGCATTTCAATTTCAATTTTAATTTTTGTATTTTCAAACGAAAATCAAATAACCACTCGTTTTTTGTTTTTCAGTACCCGTTTCAGAACGGAAAATCCAATTACCAGATCCGTACACGGACCGTGGTGGATGTCTGGTGTGTGTGTGGGGGGGCTATGTGTCTGAATGTTTTTGTAAAAAAAAAAAAAAAAAAAAAAGTGGGACTGAAACGAGTGAGAGCTCGTGTCTCTGCAGGCTGCAGCCGAAAACTACAGTTGTAGTTGTCGGCTGAAAAACTACAACTCCCGGCAAAACGTCACTTCCTGTTGATGGGGACGGGAGCCTCTTGGGTATGGACACATAAGAATCATGTGACAGGTCATGGCCACAACGTGATCACGCTTATTTCAAATACCAGTGGTCTGGTTTATAAAGAGTTTTGCTGTGTGCGCTTTATTGTGTATTTTTACAAACCCATCACTGCAACGAAAAAGCACCCTGAGACCTGGTGAATATGTGAAATGTTAGTGTAACTCCCCAGATTTTATATGCAAAAATAATTATCGATCTATCTTATCTGGTTTAAAATTTACAGCCAATCAAAAATCATTCTGCAAAACGTAGCGCCGGCGCTACGCTGGGTTCGAAAGGGTTAAACTGGGGTCTGCTCAGTATTTCTAGAATTGTGACTCTATTTTCCTGCAGCTTGGAAACCTATCATACTATAATATTGCTCACAATTCCAGGTCAATGTGCAGTGCTTGACATTCAGGTCAGAAAGATCAGTCTATGCCTCATTAGGCAACAAAATCTTTTGCCTTAATGCGCTCACTTTCAAGTATCATTAGGGAGACTGTAATGTGCTTTACACCAAAGAATGACCTCTGTCTAGACACCTAGTCATAAGGGCCTGAAAGGAGGAGCTATTTGCCTTTCTGGCTGCAGGTTTTTCATCTTTACAGCAGAGCAATGCTGAATTTCTGCTAGAGAGATCAGTGGTTTTTTGGTTAAGTGCCTGACCAGAAACCTAACTATTAGCTGATGTTTTGTTCATCTAGCAGCTGACCTGATACCGTCCACCATTTTTTTTCTCCATTTATTCCATCTCTAGTTTTGCCTTTAGCTTCCAACTGTTGTTGCCAATTATATAGAGTTATGTAATTTATGTATGAACGGCTTTACATTGTTTTAGAAACACATGTTTTATCTCCAGCATGCCCAGCAGAGACAGAGGTAATTAGAGCAGAGAGCATCAGAGAAACAGAGACAGATGTGACGAAAAAGACAAGAAGAAAGGCCACCAGTGAGGAACAGATGCACACACTGTACACACAAACCACTACAGCTTTAGCAAGAAAACATACCTAGTTGCATTTTATTATATCTCTTCAAAATAAATAAACATACAATTTAACACAATGAAATAAGACTTAGAACATCTCTGGACGCCTGTAACAGAATAAACCTCAAAACAGTGCCTGCTTTTTAGTAAACATAACTTGTACGTAACGTACAGAAAATACTACTCAAAAATGTACAAAATGCAGCAAACAAATATCAAGTATTGTGCAGTTTTCCCAAACATTGTACCAGCCGCTGACAATCAGTCATTACAGGGAAATTACTAGTGCTGAGCGCCAGAAGCTACATTAAAAATGCACAGAATCCAGTGAGCAGTTAATGAGCAGCAAACAGCTCAGTGGTATAGCTCAGTCATTTTGGTTCGGCAATATGAGCCAGTCAGAGATCTCAGATGGCTCATATGGGCGGTGGAATATACATACGAAGTAAATACAATATGCACTGCTGATATGGTATAATGCAGTCTCAAAAGCGCTTCCTGTTTGGAACAAATACTAGTAGAATTTCCCTTAGTGTAAAAAATAACATCATTTGTCTTCCACCTTCACAGCAGCACACAGCTTCCAAAACTAAAAAAAAAAAACAAAACACAGTTGTTCTGTTGCATAACAGAAGTTTTAAAGCATAATCATGAGAGTAAACACATTCAGGGCTGAACGCATGAAGAGCGCATTCAGCTTTCCCCCTCCCTAACACAAAGACTCACACACTTCCCAAACACACTAGATAGAAAACAAGACGAGACATTACCATGGACTAACATCCATTCCATAGGTACATAAAAAAGTCTGTTCAAAGCCCCTCCTCAAAAAAGCATGTACCAGCAGTAGAAGTAGTGTCTGTATGAGCAGCCCGGATTAATCACAGAAGTAGGGTTTGTTTTTTTTTTGTTTTTGCTAAGCTGAAACAGCAAAACTTACAGACGCTATCAAGTTCATCGCTGCCTGTCTGTAGTTGCACTTGTTGTCAGTAGTACGCTTGATACTGTGAGTAGATCCAGTAATATTCAACTCCAGGTCCAGTCTCTCTTCACTGCTACATAAGGAACCAAGTGCCTAACTGATGTAGGACGTACCCACAAATTAAAATACTGACAGGTGACATGCAGAATAAAAACAAAATGAAAAGAAAAAGGAGAGTACATTGAGTTGGCAGGTGTTTCATAATCTCTAACTGCCACATCCTTCATTAATGAGAACATCTAACCCTCCCCACTCTAATGACAAGTCAAGATTATTGGGTCCTGCCCAACAGTGGTGGATAGAACAGAAACTGGTGCAAGTGTCCTCCTCCTCACTTCCTCCGTGCACTCCCTGGTCTTTTGACCTGCCAGAGGTGGTTGTGGATGGTCAGAGCGTCCACGCTGACCGACACAGTCTTAGCGGGGATGACAGTGAACTGCTTACGGTCTGAGCTGTATTTGTAGAGCTTGTCGATCATCTTGCGGCTGATATGACGCGGCCCTGTGCCTGTGAACTTGACTATCTCCTCGGTGTCTGGTGAGTACGAGTAAATGGCACGGAACTGGCAGCCACCATCGCGGAAAAGGATGATAAGGTGATTGGACTCACACTTTTCCAGCTCCTGTAAATCAGGAAGAAAAACATAACTTTTAAACGTGGCAAAACTATGAGTAATAAATTAAGGTTCACATACAGGTTTACAGGCACATTTTCTATGTATTCAGAATGCATAAGCACTACTGATGACTCGTTCCAAGTGATAACACTGACCTCAAGAACAACATTCTTCTGGGACTCATTAACTTTTCCAGCCAGACAGCAGTGGGCGATGGCATTGATGATGATTGGCTTGTTGGACTTTGAGCTGGGCTCTTTGAAGAGTTTAGGACCTTTAACCAACAGAACATATTAAAAGTTGAATAAAAAATAGATGCAACTCAACTGTTCA